>NC_081773.1:22035327-22335327 GCF_963082965.1 Carassius carassius
GCGCAGCAGCAGAATTGGCACAGCTGTGTTGAGATGATAGTAAGATGTGGGGTTCATCATCTGTAAAAACATGATTGTAAGAACAGTAAGTTTGAATGAAGCTTTGTTTCATGTGCTGTTGACTTGTACATGTATGCATTTATTGTGATGCATTTATACATTATTTTAATCATTTAAACATGTTTCTTGTTGTCAGTAAATAAAATATAAATATTTTATCTATTCGTGTATTAATTGCTTGACTGAAAACTGATGCATTCACATCAACTGCATTAGTGTATATTCATGTATAGTCACGACAGAAAATACATTTTGCTTCTTTTACTAAAATGTAATTTTAAGGAAAAAAATGTATATAATTATTGGTTGGCATTTATCATTATTATTGCATGTAAGTGTTGGGGTGGGCAAAGGATGCAGTTCATTATGGGGTAATCTTCATTTTTGAGTAGTAATACTTACATTTTTAGAGTATAAAATCATCAGTCTTCTCCAAAGGTTAGATCTTCGAGCAGCTGTTCGACGTGTGCAGACATTGCAGAGTCGCTGAGAGAAACTACTGGACTGTGGAGTTAGTGATGCTGTGAAGTGGTAGTGCACCTGTACCTCTTTTTATTATTATTGCCAAACTTATAACATAAAAGATCAGGGTAAGAAGGTTGTATTTAACAATAACAATCATAACGCCATAAAACAGTAAATAAAAATGTAACGTGTTCATCATATGAGATCCTATACAAGAAAAAAAAAAATCACATAAAATAATTGAAAAAATATTATAGAGATAAGGATTTGGGGTTTTCTAATTCTATAAAAAAAAAATCACATTAGTGGAGTTAAAAATATAAAAACTACAGAAGCATTGAGCAGCCAAGAGCGCCCTCTAGTGGCTGTAGACGGTCATGTTTTCTCTTGGTTCATGTCAAATTAATTTTGATAAATAAGTCGCAGGACCAGCCAAACTATGAAAAAAGTGCGATTTATAGTCCGGAAAATACGGTAGTCATTATCACGATAATCATGTCCAAGAGTCAATTTCCTCGGATGAGATGATTTTTATTCGTTCCTTATTTAACACGATGCTATAAACACACACTGACCTCATCAAGCTTTTATTTTGGCACTTCCGGCATTTTGAATTTGCATATTAGCTAAATATTTAGTTTCACCCGAAACATTTAGATTCAACATTTAGATTTAACATTTAGATTTAGATTTAATATTTAGATTTAACATTTATATTTATATTTAACATTTAGATTTAACATTTAGATTTAACATTTAGATTTAGATTTAACATTTAGATTTAACATTTATATTTAGATTTAACATTTATATTTAGATTTAAGATTTAGATTTAGATTTAACATTTATATTTATATTTAACATTTATATTTAACATTTAGATTTATATTTAACATTTAGATTTTATATTTAGATTTAGATTTAACATTTAGATTTAACATTTAGATTTAACATTTAGATTTAGAATTAGCATTTAGATTTAACATTTAACATTTATATTTAACTATTTAAAATATCTTTAAGTTGACAAATATTGTTGTAAATGTGCTAAAAAGTGACCGTCAAAAAATTCATACCGTTTTTTTTTTACATTGTTTGAAGCTAAATGTGACAAAATGTTGCTACTATTTTCAGCATGAGCAGCTTTACAAACAGCACCCGATATTAAACCAGCTGAAATTACTCTTATTGTTAGCTGAATGTTAAGTATTTATTACATACAATGCAAATGTTGGGCATATGTATATGAATGAGAGTAAGCATATTTCTGCAAGTCTGTTATGATTAAGGAATACATAAGGAGTATAAACATGTCAAATATCTGTATTTATAAAGGTCAGAACGATTTGATTTTACTAATATTTAGAAAGACTACAGACTGATGTCTGTGCCCCCAACATCTTTTTTAAGCTAAATTAAGTAGAAATATCAGCCTCACTCAAACAGATTATGTTAATAATCTCAAAATCTTTAATGCCTTTAAGACATCTTTATAATAATTCTTTCTTTCAGGTATTATGGATTGATTAAAAATATAACAACTATTTTTGATGGGTAAAATATAGACAGGATTATTTAACACAAAAGCAAAATAAAGTAGCATAACCATGCAGGCATCAAATCCCTGATTATATTTCTTGCTTTTGCAAGCTAACATCAAATATTATACTTCTCTGTAAAAAGCTGTGAACTTTTTCTCTTATCATTTACATATGAAGGTCATATAAAACTATACAGGCACACAAACATTGGCAGAAACTGAAATCAGTCTGGTGGGATATCTTTCTCATCGCTACTAAATGATAACACCGGATTCAATCAATGTTTGACCTTCAGGCGTTTAATGAAACCATCATTAATTGCCTTTTAAAGGAAGATTAAAATGTTTTTCTTCCAATAAACTCTCATTGTGTTTTCCTGTCAGCACTGGACATTTCAAAGGAGAAAAACTGTTAAGTAATGAGTATTGCTCAGATAGTTGTAGTTAATCACTGGGAAATTGACTATGCTTTTAATCTCCCTCCTTCTCTCTCTCTCTCTCTTTCTCCTGCTATAGCTCTCTATTACAGTATGTGAAAAATTACAAAGATTCTTGAAAAAATATCCAAACAGATTGTCTTAAATTTCACTGCTGAAAAGACTAGCACAGGTTGTTTTTGCTGTTTTTTTTTCTTTGCTGATGTGCTGATGTAGCTGAAGGATAAAAAAAATGATATAAAAATACTTCAATAATTCACTTTTCACTTTTTTACTTCTGTTTGACAACTCTGAGTCAATGACAACTCTCTGATTGGTATGAATCAGAATAGATCTGCTACGCTGCTGCGGCAGTGGCACGCAGAGTAAGTACAGAGACTGGCTACTGCCAATACATCCACAGACATGTTGCTGTGAGCATGTAAGACATATGGCTGCTACACATATAACACATGAAATGACCCTTACCATAGCTACACAGGTGGAGCTGGGGAAGGGGAAGGTTTTCTGAAAGTCCCTTGCAAACTGCTACTGAATACAGTAGTGAAGTCATCAAGGACTGTCAGAGTCTCATGTTTAATCCCTTTATTTATTTATTTATTTATTACATTTATCAGTAAATGTCAATTTTGTTGCTATAATTTATAAGGCTGGGTAAAAATTGAGATTTTTCAATTTAATCAATTCTCATTTTCACTAAACTATATGGATTCTTAAATCCCAAGAATCGATTAGTCTAGCCTTTTAATGAACGGAACATTTTATCACACCTCCCATCCAATAAATCACAATAAGCTTTGTGCTTTGTAACTTTTGATATGAAATAAAGAAATTTAATAAAATGAAATAATTTAATTACAATATTCAAACAATAAATATCGTTTTGGAACCTCAGTTCAAGAGAAGTGTGTGAAGTGTGTGTGATGATCCACCTCCACCAGTTTCAGCACAAAATAAACACGAATAAACATTCAAAGGTATGTTAAAAGAAATATTACAGATTACCAAGACCCATATTCTGTCTCATGTAATTGCCCAGTTAGTGATTCAACCATGGAAAGATATAAATATAACTCCTACTTAACAGTGTCTCGTAACGTCACATTTACCTCAGAAAGAAGCATATTCAGTGATATAAAGTCATTAGCCAGCTAGAAAAATTAACTATAGAGAGGAGCATTTTGCTAAATATAAGCACCATATGACATATTCATTATAAGTTTTTACTGTTCTTAATTGTTTAATTTATGTTTGAATAAACCAGTGAAGTTTTTATGACAGCCAAATTATTATATTTTAAAAAAAATGAACTGGGGTCGAAATATAGGCCTAATTATGTAATTGTAACTTTAATGTTAAAAACTTCATTGGGTGTAAATTAGGGCCTATATATAAATGAGTTAATTTTCACTGATTATTATAGTAATGTATGTAATACCAACTGACTCATGTACCTATATTTTATATATACTGAGTTTTTTTTTCCTTGAAAAAATTTCACATGTACTTTACCTGATGAAAGATATAGATTATAATCTAATTGCATCATGAAATTTGCTCTAATAATGTCATACATTAAATAACTGATAAATGAAAGCATGGAAATTGTATTTCTTTTTCAGGAAGCATCTTATAGTTTCACAACCCTGGGCAAAAGTCTTCTTATGTTAAATTAAATTACAAAACTTAAACTGAAGGCACAATTATATCCAACCCTGTATAAATGTAACCTTGGATGGCACAGTGCACTTAACACATATCTCATCACATTATTAGTTTGATACAATGTTTAAGATCTTTGATTATTAAAATTGACTGAAAATCTTTGTAACAAAATGTAAAAGGTGCCAAATTCACAGAATGATCTGTAGGTAAAAATGTACCACTGATATAATTTCAAAAGAAAATTAAACTAACTTTTCAGAACAGTTTTTTTCAGAACAGTCTTTTTCCTTTATCCGTCTCACTTGAAGGTTTCCCCTGTTTCACTGCAAAGTAAATCAGTGGAGGAGAGAGACTGCATCTGAAATTAACCTCTTCCTCAAGCAGCAGCAAGTCAGACATGAATACTCGGTGTGTGTGAATTTTGGTGTTGCAGCCCCTGCTGTATAACACAGAAAGCTGAGAAGAGAAAAAGATCTGTGCTTTAATGTAACGTCTTGAGCAGTGCCTCACTGACCCATCCCATAATGCACTTACACTAAGTCATTCTCTAGAGAATCCTCCAGCCTCCCTCTGCCTCCCAAAGGGCCTCCTGCCCTTGAATATAAATTGATGACGGATATATTTAAAGCAGTTATATTATTAATGCCTCACATTTCACACTTCCATCCTTTTTTGACTCTATAGATGGTAAACGTGAGTCAGAGGAATGCCATGTCCTCCGTGCCTCCTCATTTCAAAGGCACCTTTTCTCATAAAACCAGCTGATCTACCGCCAAAGCTCCTGACTTCAAAGGCAGTGAGCGGACCTGGCCTTCGGATTGGCCCGGATCCTCTGCTCCTGTGCAGCGATAAGAGGCCAGAGGCACAAAGGTGAGATGCAGCAGAAAGACTCAACAATAAGGGTTTTGCAGGATAATCGGATGAGGTAGAGATAAACAAAGAATTCAGCAAATGACTGATCCCCGTGACACCACATGAAACATCTGTACATTGAGCAATCTGTTCCACCTTCACCCAAGAGCTGCTGACACTGGATAATCCTTACACAAACATAAGATGTGTGTTCTTCTCACGCACGCAACATGCACATTGAGTCACATATACCTAGGAATGGAGATATAGTAAGTGATTTTCCCCCCTCAGGAAAATATGCCATTGTGTGACTCATCCAACAAATTTCACCTCTAGATAGCAATTTTTTGGGAAGCAGTTTCCACCTAAGAGTAAATAAACAAATAAGTAAAAGATAATTTTTCGACATGGTTTCTTACATTTGCAATTTCCTGTCTTACCGTGTGACTTCAGTTCCCAATTAACTTTTTATTTATTTTGCCATGAGGTGGAATACGGTTTCTATAGAATATAAACAATCTTTTCAAGAGCACTAAATCAAATATTTTAACGATTAAAATAAATAAATAAATTAAAAATGTAGTCAACCTTTGTGTACTACATCCACATGCGGTTTAGTCGAATATCATCTACTTACAGTACATAATGGTGTTTACTTTCCTTCAAGCAACAGCAAACATAGCTCAAACCATGATGACCAAATTTGGGATAAAAATTACTCTTATGAACAGGTTCGTTTTAACGAACCAGACAAAATGATTCACTTAAAAATCCCCATGAAATCAAAATTGATTTTTTTTTTGCCTTGTGCTATTAATATGTTAGTATAAGATTATATATAAGCTTGTTTACTCCAAAACAAGATATAAGCATTCAAAAAACTTGCAGTCTCTCACTTCTGCCAATATGAATCACCAATTTTGATGACATCACACTGCACTTCAGCTTCACATCAAACTTTCTGTCCTATCAAATGCTCTCTATAACATGAAGCATCCCGCCCCCTGCAATATAAATAGATACTGAAGCTGCAGCTCAAATCTTTCACTTGTTCATAGGATTTGTATTTTCCATATGACAAATGGCATGTATGAACTTAGTGGGGATAGGGAATGATTCAAACAGTGTAAATATGTTTCCGTTGGGGCAAATGTAGTCTGGTTTCTGGTCATGCTAAACATTGTACCAACACACAGAACAACGCTGCATGTTTCAAACAAGCGGCAACCTCCCACTCTCTCATGTGAAGCCAACACAGAAGTGACTTAAACGGTACAGTAATTTGTCAACTGGCTGCTAGAGGCTGGCTGCAAAAGGGAGTCAATCCCATAGACTTCCCATGTTAAAATGCCCAACTTCACAGCTAAAAAAAAAAAAAAACACGTTTACAGCCTGGTTCAAAACATGACTTTGGTCTATATAGCTAATTTTGCCCTTCATGAGAACTGTGAGTGGGTGATTTTGTTTTTTATAACTCATCCGTTTAAATTATTGTGACGAGTGGGGCGGGGCCGAGAGCCATGGGACCAGAGTCTTGGGAACGATATCACTGAGTCGAGCAGGTGTCACTCATTTCTAATCACTCCACCGGCCTCACTCTGTTCCCACGGCCCTCGGCCCCGCCTCACTCGTCACAATTATATTAAGCATTAAAGTTCTGCATAATTAAGGGTGCAGCCACTTGAGTGACAGCTGGATTCCTACTGCTGTCACCGCCGTCGAGCTAGGTGGGCCTGGTTTCAGCAACCAGCTCCCGCCGCTTTGTCCATTTTCGATTATCCAAGATGGCGACGGCCAGCTCCGCCTACTTTAGGCTTCAAAAACACTCTTTGGAAACTTACGGGTGACGTCATGAACACTACGTCAATTTTTTTATAGAGACTATGGTTTCAAAGCACTTCAGCGGACCTTTAACAGCCCCAGAATGGCTTGTGCATTAATGGTTTGAATCAGATTCATTCAGTCAATTAATTGTTCAGACCCATTCACAGTTAACTGCCTCTCCTCAGTCACCCAACTGTGAGTCATTTTACAGTTATGTCCGATAGAACAAAGGATATAACAACAACAAAGATGTCTGTTGTTGAACATATTTTATAATATGCATAAAATATTATGTGGTCTGATTGAAAGATTGAATTGTCTATAAGGAAAACTTTGCTTGGGCAACATATTAGAGCCATAAACAATGAACAACATATATAACAACGATAAAGATACACATTCAGTTGTATAAAGAGTTTTGTTGTAGAAATTATTAATGAAATTCTAAATTAAAATATTCAATCATTTTACATTTTAAATAATTTTTTATTGGCTATTGTTGGAAATATGCAGTCAAACTTTGAACTGACTGTAAGGAAAACACTGTTTGCTGACATACTGGACTTCTTTTGTCCAAGCAGACTAAAATATACTTACAAAACAGAAAAACATTTTCATGCAACATATACAATCATGATCACTAAAATAACAGCATCAAATTGGAAAAAATATGTGTAATAAATATAACTAAGACCCTAGTTTATATTACATAAATCAGAAGATCATAAGAAAAATTAAGAAATTCCTACCTAAACCAACAAAGAAAACGAATAAATCCTATCCACAATGTGAAATCATCCATTTTATATTTCATTCTTCTTGCACTTGCTCAAAACCATCCTCTTTGATGCATGCAGAATAATTTGTTTGTTCTCTGACAAATAAGATGTAATCGATGCAGTGATTAAGATCTCATTTGGTGAAAGAATAACAGGTCGAGACTGAGCAGAGCGACAGATTAATCCAAATCTGTTTAATCAAAGTTTGTTGCTGCTCAGATTTTCATCCCTCAGTCTCTGGCCAGGCTGTGCCACTGTTTGATCTGTCATGCCAACACCCAACCTTCCTTCTAGCTAAAAAAGCACATCCATAGACACATATCTGCTGTCATACTTTTCCAACTTTCTTCACAACTATCTTCAAACATATCAACTATGTGACAACCCCATTTTCTATCAAACAGTGCAGAAGTATGTGAACTAGGACAGAACTCTTTTCACTTTTAAGAAGTATTTGCATCCTAATGAGTTCTTAATAGCTTCATAATGTCTGCATACTCACACTGACGAGTGAAAACATCATGCAGTCCTCACACACACTTTCTGACTCTCCCTTCCTGTGATCTGTGAAAGGTTAACTGCCACTGTTAATTCCACCTAATTACTGTCTGAATGTTATGAAGGTCATGAAGTGCTGCAGGAAAGATTTGGTCAGGGGGAGTGATTCCCATTCCCATTCTTTGGCTGAGGACAGCACCTAAAAGATCAGCTCAGCACTGTTAAAATGCAAGGAGAGGCGTATTAGATCTAATATTGATAGACATTTATTCAATATTAAAACATAAAGCATAACCTGCAGGAACACAAGTCAGCTCTCCCGCTACAGGACAGGGGCATCAATATTTCATGATATGGCCTCTTCCTTTATTAATATGTTAGTGGATATGACTAAAATTAATGGCGCTTTCACTTCCACTTTCTCTCTGAGGACAGACTGTTTGTTGTTGTTTGTCATCGGTCAGTGATCTGAAGCTATAGTCGTTTATTTGCATACACGGCACTTACAGGGACTTGAACATCTGATCCCTGGTTAGTAGATGGTGATCTTCTAGTGCAGACTCTTCATCCGTGAATTATAGAGCAACTCTGATCAAGAAATTCAACAGGAGAGATAAGCAGGCAGACAGCTGTGAATCTCAGAATCACACTCACACATGCAAACCCTTGTAACGACGGGGTGAAAGGAGTGGCAGGAAGCAAGTGCGAGTTAACACAGTTTAATGAGAACAATGATACAGGACAACAATAAAAGACAAAGATGACGCTGAAGGGAATACACAGTCCAGGATGGTGCAGGTGAGTGAAGGATCCGGATGGCGGAGATGAGTTGGCAGCAGGAGAGGGTGACACAGGAACTGCGGGGAAGCAAGCCGAAGGTAAGTGATGTTGCTTCCCGTAAGGGAACCGGTGATAAAGGGCAGCCCTGCCGAAGTCCAACATGTACTGGGAACAAGTCTGACTTACTGCCGGCAATGCAAACCAAGCTCCTGCTCCGGTCATACAGGGACTAGACAGCCCTTTAACAGAGGACCCGGACCCCATACTCAGGAGCACCCTCCACAGGAGACCGCGAGGGACATGGTCGAATGCCTTCTCCAAATCCACAAAACACATGTGGACTGGTTGGGCAAACTCTCATGAACCCTCTATCACCCCGGGGTATTAAGCTGGTCGAGTGTTCCATGACCAGGACGAAACCTGCATTGTTCCTCCTGAATCCAAGGTTCGACTATCGGCCAAATTCTCCTTTCCAGTACCCTGGCATAGACTTTCCCAGGAAGGCTGAGGAGTGTGATCCCCCTGTAATTGGAACACACCCTCCGGTCCCCCTTCTTGAAAAGAGGGAACACCACCCCTGTCTGCCATTCCAGAGGCACCTGTCCTCGACCACCACGGGATGCTGCAGAGACATGTCAGCCAAGAACACAACATCCAGGGACTTGAAGTACTCAGAGCGGATCTCATCCACCCCTGGTGACTTGCCACCGAGAAGCTTCTTAACTACCTCTGTGACTTCAGCTTGGGTGATGGACGAGTCCTCCTCCGAGCCCTCGGCCTCTGCTTCCTCAATGGATGACATGTCGGTGGGGTTTAGGAGATCCTCAAAATATTCCTTCCACTGTCTGACGATGACTTATTTCAGATAACATTTATTTTATTTCAAATAATGACAATATAGTTTTAATTTTAGTATTATAGGCTTTGATCTAAGTATGTATGTATACAGTATACACACACACACACAAACATAACTATTTAACATATACAAGTGTAAATATTAAAACACTAAAAATCCAAAGCACTTGTTTTAAATTAAGGAAAATAAATACAATTTACTTAAATGCATTTCAAAATTACAACGTATGCTATCAAAAATTAATACATATTTGAGATATGCTGAAGATTACATTCAACAGTGTTATAAAATTATTAATGATTTTAAAGATAACTGTCAGTTAATTTTAGATCAAGACAAGGGCAATCGAAATGTAAAAATTGACAAAATGAGAATGAAATTCAATCTTATTCAATATTAATGATAGTGATGGTGGCAATAAGTGTATACCTGTTCTAAATAATTCTGTGCTGTATTTTTTTTTCTTTTCATATATGTTCATCCTTTGTCATCCCTTTAATTATAGTTATGCCTCCTCTGAGAAAACACTAGTGCTGAAACAGTATGTCTTAAGTATGCTGACACCACAGATGTACACATGCACCTCTCACTGAGTTCACAGGAGGAACAACATTGCAGGGCATGCCTCATATCATCAACAAAGACCATAATGAGCTGTTAATACAGCTGATGTGTTTGTAAAATCACTGGGGCAAGACCTGATTTCTGCATGTTTACTGATGTATTAAAAGCAAACAGCTGTCTCACTGTCCCCCAAGGTCAAACCACAATTCAACCAATCAGAGCCCAGATCTAAAGGTTAATTGTCCACCGCAATTGCCTTTTTTCTAAGCTTGTGGATGCAGTCAGAGGAAGCCCATTGAGGTTGAGTTGCTCGCTTACACTGGAACCTTTCACGAGTCCATTAAGCAAGACCAAAAATAGCTCAAGCCACAGTCTCCATAGGTGACAAAAGGCTTCTTTCTTCATGACAGAGCCTCTCTCCAAATGATGTGCAGACTTTTTGTGGTGGCTATCTAATATTCTGTTTTGAATGACATTTATGTATCTTTCATGCCTACAGTATAAACCTCCCTCGATGCCATCTCCTCATACATCATTGATGGAATGCACCAGACTATGAGACAGATGCTATAGAGTGTACAGGAAGTGTTATTGCTCGTCTCTGAGGAATAATCATCGTGGGGTATATGGTTTGCCACAGAGGAAGGAGACTGATTCTGGCTCCTGGCCTGAATGCATTGATTTTTTGCATCCAGACTATGTTTCTTGCTGTTTGTTCATATTTATTTACTCAACGTTGACAATCCATCCACACATATTCAACAAAACCGCATAAACCTTTGGCTAAGTGATCACAGCATAAAATATTCATGTTCCCCCCTTAGAATCTCTAATGTGTTTAAAGAAAGGGCAACCGCATCACTTCTCTTTGCTTCCAGGGACCATTAAGATATAACAAAATGGCAAAATGGCAAAAAAAAAGAACATCTGAGAGTCAAAGAGGTCATTGTACCTCAAACAGCAGACAGTTCGGACAGTCTGAAAGCATCAGGTACATTTATGAACTTCACATTTTATTCAAAGTTGTTTCAATTACATTTTGAGCTATTAACGATCCCAGTCTAAAGATTATGTTGTCATTGGCTATGCATTGTATTGTTTAGTGTTTTTTTTTTTTTTTGGTGTAGGGGTTGGTGTTAAGTGTTTGCTAGACAAGGACCTCTTCCATACAAATGAATGCTGTGTTAAAGAGGACATAATATTGTAATTCAGTGAAGCAAAAGCCCGTATTCAATACTCAGAGGTGCTTATTTCATTATGTGCTCAACACAGGCCATTACACCTCATGTACCACTGACATTTGAAAAGGCCAAAAAAAGGGGGAAAAAGTTCACCATTCTTCTTGTTTGAAGCAAAGAGTGCTTTGATGTCGATAGAAATAACCTTAAGAACCACTAATGTTGTAACAAAATTTTCCTTTATTCATTGAACTTCAAAGGTGTTTCTTTGAAATGCAATAATTTTTTAAGCATAAAAAAATATAAGCATTCATGAACAATCTATTACTAAGTGAAGTTAAAAAACAACGCACAACTTTCAAAATTCCCCTAAGCAAGTGTGGTGCCCCTAAGATCTGTGTTGCACAATCAGTGGCGCTGCATTTAATTCTCACTATTATAGTACTATTTATTGCTCCTAATCTACTAAATATAATAATAGGCTGTGTAAGGTGCAAGGAACTTCTAAATTAACATTTAAATAAAATACATACACCTCTCTTTCACTTTCTATTGCTCAGGTGCTATTGATTACACTTCTGCATGGCAGTGCTGATGTGAATATCATAGGCTGTCAGCTCCTGTTGTAGAGAATGTGTGTGAAGTTTAGCAGTACTGAAAGAGTCTCATCACAAGACAGCTTATGACAAACAGAACAGGCAAAGATTTATTTCACCCCACTCTTATTTATGTGATAAGAAACAAAAATGAAGTACACCAAGTTATTTGTATAGCAGAAAAAAATAAATAACACAGCAGTGGATTTGCTTTGTGGAAACCAAGCAATTTCTTTATCAAAACCATGGTTCCATGTTCTCCCACATTTGTGATTCCTGTGAAAATACACCTTACATTAAACATTTTAGATTTTTTTCAGTGATCAAAACATTTACACAAGCACACGCACACACACTATATATATATATGTATATATATATAATCTTTTTTTTTTTCCATCTAAAGCTTTTTGTTTCCATTTCTATAAAATATTATGAAACCCCTACTAATGATCCAGTGTGTGAATTAACTGTAAGAATTAATCAAACTGAACTGAAAACAATTTCAGACCTTTTTGCGAACCTGTTCAAGCAATTGGATAAAAAGAGATTCCTTTGCATATATGGCAGCAGTTCTATTTAGAAACAGCGGAAAGAAAAAAATATGACTTGACTGCTGAAATATCATTAGAGAAAATCATGCATAAGGATTTATCAGTAATATTTTACTGGGTCATAGCAGTATTTTACCAGGGCTCGAGCCCCAGTAAAAGGGGCCTAGTGATGCCCCTGTTCCATAGGTGAGAGAGCAAGAGCCCGTTCAAAGAGAGAAAAAGTAGTGCAAAAGTACCTTAAAGGGGGTGGTTGATTGTGATTTAACTTTTTTAACGTTAGTTAGTTTTTAATGTTGCTGTTTGAGCACAAACAATATGTGCAAGGTTTCAGCGCTAAAAGTTCAATGCAAACAAAGATATCATCATTTAAAATTCGGGCAGTTTAATGCCTACAAAAACGGCTGGTAAAGGACTACAACGAGCTTCTTCCCAGGTCCGTTACGTCACAAAACCAGATAAACCCCGCCCCCCGGGAACACGCAACAAAGGCCCTGTCCCAAATGGAACACTTCATGTGCACTTTCAGTCTTGCAGACTTACAATGACCTACAATGGCCGCCACTTGCACGTGTCCATTAAGTCTATGAGACCGTAGGGTGTCCCATTCATCATTTTAGCATTCAAAAGGGTGCTCGCGAGCTCGCCCTCTGCGGCCGTTATGTGCCCTCAATCCGCACTTCTGCAGAGCCTGCACTGGTGCGAGCTCCGCAGCAGCCTTTTACCCGACAGTCAAAGCCGCATTGCGTCACAAAAGTGTGGACTCAGAGGAAGACTGCGAGGGTTAAGTTTTCCATTTGGGACAGGGCAAAGTGGGCAATCCATGTGCTGCTTTAGAGAAGAGGAAGAGAAAACTAGGAGCGCACGTAAAAATCTGTGCATATATGAATCACGATTCTAAGTTCTAAACCAGCGGTTCTCAATCCTGTTCTTCACATTGCCCTGCTCTGCATCTCTCTCTGTTTCTCTCTCTCTCACTCTCTCATTCAGATCGTCAGATCAGCTCCAACAAACTGTTTCATTTATACACTTATTTTCACATAGCAATATGTTATACATGGACACACATACAGTTGATGTGCTGTATTAAAGCTTTAATCAGAATAAATCTGTATATTAAAAGCTAAAAGAAGCAGTAGCATTTACAAGCAAGAGCATATCTAAAAGTATGAGACAACAACAAACAAACATACCATTAAGAGCCATACTTGCACAGGTTCTGTGCGATCCTCTTCACTAATATTATCTGCATTTCAATCTGGCTTAAATTGATAAGCAATATAGAGGACGTCATTGTTTACAATATAACTGGAGCACATTCTGAGCTTGAGAGGGGCGGGATGTTCAGACGCACCCAGGGAGGTTTAGTGAATCACAACACAATGAGTCAGCTGACCAATCTCATACCCATTGCATATTTCTGAGGGAGGGGCTTCATAATAACAGGAAATAAATCAAGCCATTTGTCAGAGAAGGGACAGATCAGTTTGGAATAAAGGTAAATTATATGAAAAAAAAATTATGTTTTTTGTTGTTGTTGTTTTTACAAAGCATGAACACATGCTAGACTGCACCCCATAAACACAATCAAGCCTAGAAAAACCCAGTCAACCACCACTTTAAAAAATAAGAATGCAGCTGCAGAAGTTACAGTGATTTATCTTTTCCCACAACAAGTTTTCCATCCATCCATCCATCTTCTACCGCTTATCCGGGGCCGGGTCGCGGGGGCAGCAGTCTAAGCAGAGAACCCCAGACTTCCCTCTCCCTAGACACTTCCTCCAGCTCTTCTGGGGGGACACCGAGGCGTTCCCAGGCCAGCCGGGAGACATAGTCTCTCCAGCGTGTCCTAGGTCTCCCCCGGGGTCTCCTCCCAGTGGGATGTGCCCGGAACACCTTCCCGGGAAGGCGTCCAGGAGGCATCCGGAACAGATGCCCGAGCCACCTCAGCTGACCCCTCTCGATGTGGAGGAGCAGCGGCTCTACTCTGAGCTCCTCCCGGGTGACTGAGCTTCTCACCCTATCTCTAAGGGATCGCCCAGCCACCCTGCGGAGAAAGCACATTTCGGCCGCCTGTATCCGGGATCTTGTCCTTTCGGTCATGACCCAAAGCTCATGACCATAGGTGAGAGTAGGAACGTAGATTGACCGGTAAATCGAGAGCTTCGCCTTGCGGCTCAGCTCTTTCTTCACCACGACAGACCGGTACATCGACCGCATTACTGCAGAAGCTGCACCGATCCGTCTGTCAATCTCCCGTTCCATCCTTCCCTCACTCGTGAACAAGACCCCAAGATACTTAAACTCCTCCACTTGAGGCAGGAACTCTCCACCAACCTGAAGTGGGCAAGCCACCCTTTTCCGACTGAGGACCATGGCCTCGGATTTGGAGGTGCTGATTCTCATCCCAGCCGCTTCACACTCGGCTGCAAACCGTCCCAGTGCATGCTGAAGGTCCTGGCCTGATGAGGCCAACACGACAACATCATCCGCAAAGAGCAGAGACGAAATCGTGTTGTCACCAAACCTGACCCCCTCCGGCCCCTGGCTGCGCCTAGAAATTCTGTCCATAAAAATCATGAACAGAACCGGCGACAAAGGGCAGCCCTGCCGGAGTCCAACACGCACCGGGAACAAGTCTGACTTACAGCTGGCAATACGAACCAAGCTCCTGCTCCGTTCGTACAGGGACCGGATAGCCCTTATCAAAGGGCCCCGGACCCCATACTCCCGGAGAACCCTCCACAGGCCGCCGCGAGGGACACAGTCGAATGCCTTCTCCAAATCCACAAAGCACATGTGGACTGGTTGGGCATACTCCCATGAACCCTCCAGCACCCTGTAGAGGGTATAGAGCTGGTCCAGTGTTCCACGGCCTGGACGAAAACCACACTGTTCCTCCTGAATCCGAGGTTCTACTATCGGCCGGATTCTCCTCTCCAGTACCCTGGCATAGACTTTCCCAGGGAGGCTGAGAAGTGTGATCCCCCTGTAGTTGGAACAACAAGTTTTGACCTTGATAAATCACCTTTGCTAAGCCTACAGTACAGGAGCACAAATTTGCCATCCAGTGTCCAATCAAATATAAATTCTGTAAATTAATTCTGACCTCATTGATAAACCCATGATGAAGTGCTTTCAGGCTGCTGGCTTCTTCCTCTCTGGCTCTCTTCTCGAGGGATACCAGAGCTTAGAAGCATGCCAAGACTGAGGATTTCAGAAACCAGTGCATGCAAACGCTCAACACATCTTGTGTGAATAATGCAGGTTGCTGACATCTCCAGACTGGGATTTAAACACTTATGACTCCAGCCAACACATTTTTCCATTTCTATAAAAACCTGTTATTAAGAAAAGAGGTGTGTCCTGTGTGCAGCTATGGCATTTTAGAAGAGCTCAAGTACCGAGACAGGCAGCCATAAGTATGAAGAGGTTTTAATGAGTGTCCTGC
Source organism: Carassius carassius (assembly GCF_963082965.1). Taxonomy (NCBI): domain Eukaryota; kingdom Metazoa; phylum Chordata; class Actinopteri; order Cypriniformes; family Cyprinidae; genus Carassius; species Carassius carassius. The sequence goes on from NC_081773.1 coordinate 22,051,427, forward strand.
TACCTCAACCTGCTTGAGAGACAAAACTGCTGGAGTCAGAAAGAAGCAATTCACTGTCTGCTTTGTTAAGAGAAAGAATGCCTGAGAGGCACTTTAAAGAGTTCAGTGTTGGAAATGATGCATTTTATCAAGGTTGGCTGAAGAGTGTCCATTGGTAAATGTAGAGGAAAGTTTGAGTGACGTTTTGGAAAAGCACTTTTGAGAACTGCCCCTGCTTTTACTGCATCCATCATCAGAGATGGTTTCTCAGTTTGAAGCTTTAAGATGTTATTCCCTCAGTCAAAAAAAACAACAACAACAACCGCAAACGCTTCCATAGAGATGGAATGCTAAATTATACATTTAGTAAATAAATTGTAGCGTCATCATCAGTATTTTCAGCAAATTGCAATCTGTCATCATCTTCATCGGGATTTAGGGGAGAATTAATTCTTACAGTTTTAACATGAAATTCTCATAAAGCATTTTCCACTTTATACGAAATTTTTGAAACTTAAAAATGATTAAATAAACTGTTATGCTGCAGTAAGTCAGGATGATCTGGAATCCATGTGGTATACACAGTCAGTCTCATGTAAACATTCATAAACCTCAAAAAAATATCAATAAATTAAAATATCTTAATTGTCCCAGATGATCCTGTTTATTTAACTGACTTCTCCCAAGCTGATCCTGAATGTAAAAACTTCAGGGTTGTCAAACTAAGCTCTATAGTTTTGTTAAAATCGTCTGGGGTTACGTATGTAACCCTGATTCCTCGAAGGAACAAGACGCTGCGTCGAGAACGTTTGGGGAACGCGTCCAGCGTGACGTCTCTGAATAATGTGTATAATCAGTCAAAAGGAAGAGCGAGACGTCATAGGCGGGTGACGTCAGAGACCAGGATGCATAAAGCATGAGCGGCGAAGCCGGAAACCAGCCTCAAAGGATGAAGCAAGCGCCAGCCAGAGATGCCGGAAGTGTGGCACTGTGACGCAGCGTCTCGTTCCTTCGAGGAACCAGGGTTACATACGTAGCCCCAGACGTTCCTCTTCAGGAACTCGAGCTGCGTCGAGAACGTTTGGGGAACGAGAATGCCCACGCCGCCAGACTTTCAAATCTCTGCCTAGTGTGGAAGAGCACAGCTAAAACAAGAGAAGGTGCCTGACAGAATTTGGGGAAAACCCGTCCAATGGCCAAACTTCAGAAGGAGTGAGTCTTGACCCCCAGGAGAGGGGAGATCAGAGGACTCGAGGCTTAGGATAACATCTTGATCACCGCTTAGCATAAGCTTCTTCTGGCCGGAGGCCTCAGCCTCAGCGCACCATGGAGGAAACATGTAACCACAGGGTTTCTGCCCACTGACTGGCCACCGAGCAGGGCGCGGTAGGCCACCATGGCCGCCACGTAGACATTCAGGGTGGAGTGGGTCAACCCTGCGGAGAGCCTGCAGGAACTCCAGCACTGTACCATACGGGCAGTTAACTGGGTCGAGCTGGTGGTCTCCGCACCAAGAAGTGAAAAGTGTCCACTTCAAGGCATACAGTTTCCTCATTGAGGGAGCTCTGGATTGGAGAACGGTCTTACAACCTCGGTTGAGAGATGGGAAGCTAAGAGTTGTGCCTCTTCAGAGACCACACCTACAGTCTCTAAGCTCCATGCGGGGGCGCACCCTCCGTCTGCTAGAGGAGATCTCTCCTGACGGGAACCTCCCATGGAGTGCCGTCAAAAAGAGAAATCAGGCCCAGGAACCATTCCCGGCCCGGCCAGAACGGGGCTACTAACAGCAGCCGGCTCCGTCCCGGCGCACTCTCTCCAGAACTTTAGAGAGCAGAGCAATCGGGGGAAAAAATGTACAGATGAAGCCTCGGCCACATCTGTACCATGGCGTCCAGCCCCAGTGGAGCTGGATGAGTCAGAGGAAGCCAGAAGTTACAGTGCGATGTGTCTCGAGTCGCAAACAGATCCACCCGAGTCTGGCCCAACTCTCCAACTCTGCTTCATCACCTTGGTGTGAAGCCGCCATTCCCCGGGCCTTGGCCCCTGCTTCAACAGGATGTCTGCTCCCATATTAAGATGCCCAGGAATGTGAACTGCTCTGAGCGAGAGAAATTCGTCCTGGGCCCACACAAGGATCTGGTACGCTATTTGTATAAACGGCGTGAGTGCAGACCTCCTTGGTGGTTGATGTAAGAGACCACCGCTGTGTTGTCGGTGCACACCAACACATGGCAACCTCTTAGGTCTGGGAGAAAATAACGAAGTGCACGAAGCACGGCCAGCATCTCCAGGCAGTTGATGTGCCATGTCAGATGGCGACCACTCCACAGACCGCGGGCAGGGTGGCCACTCATGACCGCACCCCAGCCGGTGAGGGACGCGTCTGTCGCTAGCATCCCGCGCCGACAAGGAGCTCCCAGCACCGGGCCCTGAGACAAGACTCCAAGCACCAAGGCTTCCTCCACATATCCAAGGCACGTAGGCAGCGCCGCATGACCTTTAGCATGCGAAGTGGGTTTCCCTTCAGGGAGAACCCCTTGGTCTTGAGCCACCACTGTAGGGGTCTCATGTACAGCAGGCCAATAGTATTCACGTTGGACGCAGCTGCCATCAGACCCAGCAATCTCCGTGACTGCTTGACAGTGAGTGACCGGCCTTCTCTCACTCTCGCGACTGCAGTGAGGATCGACTCGATCCGAGCAGGTGACATACGTGCCTACATCGTGGTCGAATCCCACACCATGCCCAGATAAGTGGTTCTCTGAACTGGAGAAAGCACACTTTTCTTGGCGTTAAGTCTTAACCCCAGCTCTTTCATGTGAGCGAGAATGGCATCTCGGTGCAGAACCGTCATCTGCTCAGATTGAGCTGATATCAACCAATCGTCAATGTGGTTGAGTTGTGAAAGTGTGGGGTGAGAGTGCAAGGCCAGTAGAAGATCCGTATTGGTAGGTTTTTGCCCCCAAAAGCAAACCTCAGGAACTTCCGATGAAGAAGGATGGAGATAAGTGCATCTTTTGATAGATCGTGACACACCAGTCCTTGGACTTGGCCTGTGCAGGCATGCTAAACTTCAGTCCCCTGACTGAGAAGTACAAAAAGCACAGATCTAGAAAAGGACACAACACCTCATCCTTTCTTGGAACAGTGAAGTACCGGCTGTAGGACCCGGACTCTGCAACCCAAGGAGGGACCACATCGATGGTCTCCGTCCTCAGAGAGAGTCTACTTCTGTTCCATTACCAGAGCCTGCTTGGGGCCCACCAGAACTGGATTCTGTGGCCTCTCACTACAGTGTGCAGGACCCACTGAGACAGCCAAAGTAGTTGTTCTGGAAACCTCCCAGGAGGTCGCGAGCCTCTTAGCACCGCTACGTTTCCGGGCGGTAACTGAGAGAAGCGCTCGCTGGAGACCGCTGTGCCCTGGAACACCAGCAAGGTTGGCAGATCGATCTCCTGAGGGCACTGAGGAGAGACGGGCACCGTGTAATGCGGTGTATACCGCTCTTCCCCAGAGGGGCCTGCCCTCCGAGGTCCTGAGCCGCAGCATTTAGTGAACACGGGTGGGGATAGGATGAGCCGTCTCCAACCCGTTTGCCAGATCATGTGCGATTCCCGCTATCGCATCGCGAGAAACGCCAGTGAAAGCTCTCTCCTCAAAGAGAGCCTTCTGAGAGTGAAGCAAAGGCTCGCATCGCAGCCGTCAACTCCCTCGAGAGCTGACACTGCGCGCTTCACTCTCAAGCAGACAACACACGAGCTTGCTGAAGACACAAGGCTGGTTTCCGGCTTCGCCGCTCATGCTTTATGCTTCCTGGTCTCCGACCGCCTATGACGTCTCGCCCTTCTTTTTTGACTGATTATACACATTATTCAGAGACGTCACACTGGACGCGTTCCCCAAACGTTCTCGACGCAGCTCGAGTTCCTGAAGAGGAACTTATATTCTTCCAAGTTCATTCTTACTTTAGAATATTATGCATCGGTTAACAAGTTATATAAAATCATTATATATAACTCTTGCTTTGCATAGCACCTTTGCTTTGATTTCAATTATCCACCCACATCGGTTATCGCCTTAAAATATAAAGCACTCTTAAAAAGAAATAAAAAGACGATGGATACCTGGCAAAAATGAAAAAAGGAGGCTTGTGCGGGAATGTGAAATCATTAACATGTAAATGAGTAATGAGGGATTGTGTAGGTCATAAACGGTGTTTCACATGAATGATAAAGTGCTCTGTGTATTTCCATTGTATTAATGTCAACCTGGGAAACGGAGAAAGGTCCCTGGTAGAATAGAATCAAGGGTCTCTCCAGGGTCACTTAAGGCAGAAATCAGGTCATCCATATTTAAAACTTTCCAGGCCAAGCATGGATGAAGGACTCTGGCACTCTACAGGGAGGAATATAAAACTGCAGGCAGAAGTCTACTGAGGGTCCAGAGTCATTAGCTCAGTTGCTAATGACTGGTCCACTTGGTTCTACCTCAGGTCGTAATTTCAGACTTTTAATTGATGCTAAATATTGAATATGTACTTACTGAAAAAAAAATGGTGTTTTGGATGCTGGGTTGTCAGCATGGGGAAAATAACCATATTGGGCAGGTGCCTATAAGGGCAAAGAGGCACCATGCATCTTTTTGTCCTATTTACACTGGGAGTGTGCTTTGTGGTATTAGACTGTAATAAAAAGGCTTTGCTTGTGGATGTGAAATTGCTCTTATCTATCTAAATGTGTTTTTATTGGTTCCTGTAATTATTATTATTTTTTATGGTTTTAGTTAAAGATAACCCAAGTCTGAATTAAAATTCTGTATTATTTTTGATTCACAAACTTTCTGGAACTGAAAAAGCATTCTCAATTCAATTCTGTATGGTGCACAGCCCAGCTAACTGGAATAAACCAGCCTTGACTAGCATGGAAATATTTGTGCTGTTCTAAAGCTGTTGGTGTAATAGCCCACTGCACCCTAACATACCCTCTGTCCTTCACCACTCAACCCTGACCTTCTGCCCTAATAAATACTTTACTCCTCACCGAAGTAAAGTATCCAATAATCCTCATCTCTGTTTGTGTCAGGGCACCAGATCGTGTGCAACTAAGAAGCAGAGTCTACAAAACCACAAAGGCGATTATGGACTTATCCAATTTTACCTCCATCCCTGACTCAGCCCTCCATCCACCCCCAAAAAAGATGCTTTGATTGAGTCAGTGAGGCAGTGAATTTGATAGAGTTTCTTAAAGCCTGTGATCTCCTGATCTAGGTTGGCTGAACAACAGGCAGTGACCATGTTTAGAGGAAATAAGACAAACACATTCTGAAGTCTGCAAACTCAGTGGGGGATTGCTGTATGAGGGACTTTGCAGCTAGTTGGGTCAAGGTGACCCAAACCGCTGTGCTGTACGCCACAAACTCATATCTCCCTGGGGTCTACATGCTCTCCACACTGCTTCCAGGTTGCAGATAGGAGGTCTTGATCTTGATTTTAAGGTGTGAGCAATATTCTAATGGGAACACAAGCGTCATGCATCTAGTGATCCTATAGAGAAAAACACATAAGCAAATAAATAATGTCAAACTCCCAGTAGTCTTAGCAGTGTGCCTAACTTACTAAAAGTAGCTATACACTACTAATTTAACTGCATTTTGATTTATGCATTTGGAAGGTGCCTTTATCCAGTGACATACAATGCATTGTACTGACTTTTTTTCAAGTGTCACAGTAGTTCAGTTGTATATACTGTAAATAGTATAACATTTCCAATGTACTTTTTGCTTTTTCTAATCAACAGTGTTAGACAGCAAAAAAGCTACACTGTTTATATCTTTGTATTGAGCACACAGCTTAACAACAGAGTAAATGGAGGAAATAAGAAAATATACACTCTCCTAAACTATCCTCTCTCTTGTGTTATTGGAAAGTGGATTCAATCAAGTAAATCAATTTGTGCAGGTGGTTTGTTTAAATTAACTGAAAATAAAATGTTTTGTGTGTCAAAAATATGGCTCTGATCAATTACATAGTACCGTTCAAAAGTTTTGTCTAGTATTTTTTTTGTTTCTGAGGAAATTAAAACTTTAATTCAGCAAGGACACATTAGGTTTTTTCATCAAAAGGTTTTTTTTTTTCTTTTTTTTTTTTAATACATGTGTAATGAATTCCACTGAAAGGGAGTAGTAGATGAACCCAAGCGCAGTTTTATTAAACAGGGCGTGATCCAAAATACAAACAAACGAAGACTTGACTTGAAACAAACTTAACATGATACAGCCTTGACTTGGAACAGACTTGACTTGGAAAAGACTTAGCATAAACAGAAACACAACTCACCAAAAATAGGTTACACAATTCAAAGCTAGACAATGAAAAAAAGGCAAAATGAGGGCTATTCATTACAAACAATGAGGGTAACATGACAAGAACCAACCAATGAAAAACAAGACACATGAACTAAGGATAGCACATGACATGATCACATGAGGGGAAAAAGATATCAACACCAACACAACCCAAAACAAACCCTGACATAACCCACCCTCTAAGGGTGGCTCCAGACACCAGACACCCTAACAATCCACCCAAAACAAAATGTCCAGGAGGGTGGTGGAGCAGTGATGGCCCAGGGTTCGAGATGGGGGGCCAGGCCTGTGATCTTTCTTTAAAAAAATGCACAAAATTCTAACCTATCATTGGGGTAAAACAACTGATAATGGGTGGAAAATCTCATTGTGAAATAAATGCTTCCTCTAGTTCATGTTGGCCACAATTATTGGCACCCAATTATTGAAATGTCCTTTTCCCAAGATAACAGCTCTGAGTTTCCTCCTATAATGAGTTTGGAGAACTATACTATAGAACTTTTCTATAGAGTTCAGGTCAGAGGACTGGAACAGCCATGGCAGAAGCTTCATCTTATCCTCAGTGACTGATTTTTTGTGTAAATTTTGATGTTTGTTTTGGAATACTTTCCTGATGGAAGATCCAAACATGATCCATTATAAGATTTCTAACAAAGGTCGTCAGGTTTAGATTTTTTGGCTGTTGGTATTTGATAGAATCCATAATGCCATGCATCTGAACAAGATGTCCAAGACCTCTGACAGAAAAGCAGGCCCAAAACATTAAAGATCCAGCAGTATTTAACCGTAGGCATGGGGTACTTTTTATCCCTGTTCTTACTAAACCCATCTCGTGGTTTTGTTGCCAAGAAGCTCTTTTTTTAGTTTCATATGACCATTGAAGCCAGTGCCATTTGAAGTTCCAGTCATGTCAGACAATTTAATATGCTGGAGTTTGTTTATGGATGAGCAAGGAGAATTTTTCTCGAAACCCTCCCAAACAACATGTGGTGATGTATGGGCTGGTGGGAAATGTTTTATTTTTATTTATTTATTTTATTTATTTATTTATTTTTTGACTTTCTGACACCAAGGCTCAACTATTCTCCAGCTGTGATACTTTGGAGAGTCTTTGGACACTCAAACTCTCCTCCTCACTGTGCATTAGGATGATATAGATACAGGTCATCTTTCAGGCAGATTGATTGGACCCCCCCCCCCCCACCACCCAACACACACACACACTATTGAATTGTGAATTTTTTAATGTAAATTCTAAAGGATAAACAATGCAGATTTATTTTCACAGCTGGCTTTGCTCATATTTATCAAGGGTGCCAATAATAGTGGAGGGCACTGTATGTGAAATATGCAAGATACAATGTGAGAAAAAAATCAAGGCTATAATTAGGCAATATAAAGTAACAATGCAAGACTAAAAGTAAGTTTTTTTTACATATAAAATCACATTATCAAAAATAAAGTCACATTGAGTAATGACAGTAGTAGACAGTAGAGTTATGAGTAGTTCCATACATAGCTTAGTATATCAAGCTAGATTCAATGTGGCTTCCCCCAACACTGCAAGCTAGTGTTGAACAACCTGTGCCACACATTGTGTTTGTAAAGGTTCAAGTATCCACCTTTATGTAGTATGCTGTACTTTTGGTTTTTACCAGTGCCGTTTCTACAGATCTGACTAAGGAACCAGAGCTCTATCGACCAACAGCAGTGGATGCGAAGCTGCAGTAAATGGTGCTTTTATATGGTCCTTCAAACTGAATTAACTCCCCCAATGGATTTACAGCTCCTAGCATAATGAAGCCTGAGAGCAGACTCTCCTGCACAGTAAAACACCTGATCTAATCTTTGTTGTTCCCTTTCTCTTTCTCTCCTTCCCCAGGGTTCATTCACTCATTCTTACTCTTTGTTTACCACACTCGCTTGCGATCTTTTGTGTGGTTTGCTCTTTGACCAGAATTTGCTAGCAATCACCATTGTGGTTTTTAATATGCATTTATGATTGATTTAAAAGTGTTTTAAAGGAAAGTACTCTATTGTTGAGCAAGTGTGCAAGTCTGATAGGCTCTGTTCAGAATAAGAATGACTATGTGCTCAGATAAGAATCTCTTTCATTCAAACCAACCTTTGCGGTCTCCTGCTTTTGTCAAAATACTCAGTAAAGGATTTCGGAATAATGATGTTGACTTATCAGTTGGCGGTCTATTGAAGGGGGTGATGTGACAGAGCATGTTATGTCCTTTCCATGCAGGGCTCGAATTGATGGGGGATGGCACTGAACAACAGCGATTGGCCGATCAGAAATTATTTCTGTATCAAACTGCACACAACCGGAAGCAAGTTTTTTTCATCATTTTTTTTGCGCAAACTGGTTTAAGCGCACACTTTCAGTTCAAACTTTTGAATTTCTTTAAAAAGAAGACAACAGAAAAGGTATGATTTTCCCTTCATTAGAAGTTAAAACATTCCCCTGACATAATGCTATTGTGTTGTATGTGTAACTTTGAGGGATTGAGAGATGATAGGAGAGCTGACATTATCGAGTCATCGTATTTGCAAAAAACAAAAACATGTCTTGAAAATCCAACAACGACCCATTCGGATGGACACTTTCCCTGCATCCCAATGTGCATACTATCCAGCCTATCTGCTCTAAATAGTATTAAGAATGACTAATATCACATAGAGTTTAGGATGGATATTATGCACATTGCAAGCTTGTTATGTTTCTAATTGAATCAGTCGTTTTGCACTTGTTTGAGTTGTTTGTTTGGAATGATTCAATAAATCATTTATCAAAACAAGGTCATTGTCATCATTATTTATCCATGACAGTCCTAAACCAGCCAAGCTTTCAGCACAAAAATATTAATTATCAATATTAACAAAAATTCCTCCATTTCAGGCCCAAGAGGGAAAAAAAGCTTATAAACAATAGTTCCTTTAATAAGGCAAATTGTTAATTAAATAAAAACCTTTTTTTTTTTTTTAAATAGACAAATTTCGTAATCATTATGTAAAATTAGCAACAGGACCCATGCCCAAAAAAGAAAATAACCACACCATCCCCCCTGAATTTATTATTATTATTATTATTTTTTTTTTTTTACAATTCCACCACTGCCCATTTGTGAACCAAAAAATACACCTAAACCAATCTTTCACCACAGCACTTAGAGAACGTCTAAGAGACTTTATGAAGTCATTCTAATTAACCTTGAATGAAAGCAACAGCACAAAACATGCTGAAAAAAAACGGCCTCTTCGTTTGAAAAAATTACTCTCTCCTCCCTTCATTTCAGTCCATAAAGGCAATGTGAAAGGACACTCTAAAAGTAGATGATCAGGGGTCTTTAAGAGTCAATGCACAGCATATGGACCACATTTCTAGGTTCATAATAGCAGTCACTCATGACCAATAAGTGCAAACAGCAGCAAACTGCTATTTTCACATACCCTGAATAGCATGAGGTGACCATTTCCACTTAATGTGAATCACACGATTGAACAGAATTCATCTTGTACAAATAGTTTCTGGCTGTTAATTTTCATTTTGGACTCTCTGTGCTGTAAAAAGCTACATTAGGCCAACTATGCAAAATCATATTAAGTATAACATAATATATCCTTATTTTTGTAATAAAAAATTGCATTTGAAACTGTAATGAATAATCACATGTAAATGCTGTATTTATGCGTTGCAACAGTAAACATGCAATTTATAACATGCAATTTCATAATAGATTTTTTAAAATGCAATGTTTAAACTTTAACCGTTACTTTGACCACACACACACACACACACACACACACAAAGAGATTTATCTTGGTCTCACAACTTTTATGTGTCTGTTGAAGTACAGTTGTTGATGCAGGGTGAAAGGGCACCCATGGTACTGAAATAAAAACTTGAAACATCTTCATACCCTTGTAGTACCAAATATACAGCTGTTATCAACTGAGCCAGACCATACTACAACAGTCCGAAGATTTATCCCAAATGTCCCCTAAATCCTTAAAGTTTTAATCATGAGCAGCTTTTTGACCTATTTTACCACAAAATTAAGAAAATCTGTCTTTCTCCTACAGAATTCAAAAGAGTATTTTTATTTTTTTTATCTTTGCCATGCTCACAATATGGTTGCCAGTCCATTTGAGACAATTAATGTTTTGGTTTTTCAATTGTTGTGGGTTCCCTATAATTAACATTAATCATTATTATGATGATTAGTTTAATTATTAGGATTTTTTATCTAGTTTTAATTCAATTCGATTCACATTTATTTGTTTAGCTCTTTTCAAGATACATATCTTTTCAATGCAGCTTTACAGGAGATACATGCCTCTACATTACAAATAAAGGATTAGTTCTCCTCCAGAATAAAATAAAAATGATAAATTATAATAACAATAATAAAAATTTCCTGATAATTTACTCACTCCCATGTCATCCAATTTGTTCATTACTTTCTTTCTTCAGTCAAAAAGAAATTAAGGTTTTTGAGGAAAACATTACTGGATTTTTCTCCATATAGTAGACTTCAATGGTGACAAACAGTCTGAAGGTCCAAATTGCAGTTTCAATGCAGGGCATTACACCCAGCTAAGGCTGTCAAATGATCGGTCATATTCTTAAAAAATATATATACAGTACAGACACACCTTCTCATTCAAAGAGTTTTCTTTATTTTCATGACTATGACAATTGTAGATTCGCACTGAAAGCATCAAAACTATGAATTAACACATGTGGAATTATATATGGAATTATATACATAACAAAAAAGTGTGAAACAACTGAAAATATGTCATATTCTAGGTTCTTCAAAGTAGCCACCTTTTGCTTTGATTACTGCTTTGCACACTCTTGGCATTCTCTTGATGAGCTTCAAGAGGTAGTCACCTGAAATGGTCTTCCAACAGTCTTGAAGGAGTTCCCCGAGAGATGCTTAGCACTTGTTGGCCCTTTTGCCTTCTGTCTGCAGTCCAGCTCACCCCTAAACCATCTCGGTTGGGTTCAGGTCCGGTGACTGTGGAGGCCAGGTCATCTGGTGGAGCACCCCATCACTCTCCTTCTTGGTCAAATAGCCCTTGATGCCTTCAGTGTGACTCTACAATTTTCATAGTCATGAAAATAAAGAAAACTCTTTGAATGAGAAGGTGTGTCCAAACTTTTGGTCTGTACTGTATATACTTTTTATCCACATTTCAGTAAAGTCCTGTACCTTCACAACCCACGGACACTTGTTAGGATAGACGAAGAGACCAAAATTTGGCAGCAGCTCAGCTATGACATATTTGGGACCTTTTTTGAGTAGAACTGATTTCCATTCAGTCAGCAAAATCCTTCAGCTTTCTGTTCCATACAGTGACAATGTCAGAGAACATAAGCAGACAGTATGTCATCTCTCTTCTCTTCCCCTTTCTGTTTCTAACTCCTTTCAACAGATGGACTATGGATTTGACGTTCTTCAAAATACTTGTTTATTTGAAGGTAACTGCTCAAAGTTACTGCTCAGCACTGTTTGCTTCCCTAGCCACAGCACCATTTACCTCAGAGCACTTTATTGGTTATACTCATCAGAAAAATCACATACTACTGTGGTACTTTCTGGGAAAAGCTAACTGCCAAATATTACATATTCTGTATTAATATAGAAAAACTCTTAAGTTAATATTTATGAAGAATTCAAGTGCTCTAAAGAGCTCTGAATTCTTGCCATATTTAATGTAAGGCTGTCAATTTAACACAGTGACGGATTGTGATCACTTACAAATAATAATAATAATAATAATAATAACCCTGAATGACAAAACCAGTCTCAAGTTGCACAAGCCAAAATTAAATTGTATGGGTAAATATTATACATTTTTATTTTATGCCAAAAATCATTAATAAGTAATGATCATGTTCCATGAGGATGTTTAATAAATTTTGTAATTATATCAAAATTGTATTTTTGATTATGAATTGCTAAGGACTTTATTTGGATAAATCTGAAAGTGTTTTTCTCAACATTTGAAAAAATATGGTAAAGCCAGTATAAACCTTAAAATCCTGTAAAAAAAAAAATCTACTTCGCATCAGATTTCTGAACATAATTTATTATGAACCAAAATGCAACACCAACTTCAAATAAGCTGCAGCTTCCTGGAGGGGTCAAGCTGCATAATCATTTCTAAAACTTTGGTACAAGTCAAGCCCTTTCTCGTGTTGCTTGCTGCTCTTCTCATCATCAAATGACCAGCAGGATGGCATGCAAGTGTTTAAATCCACGTACTTTGCTTTTGTTTAGTCTATACTTATCACCACCATTAAAAGTCAGCAGGTGCATAAATACACTTTTGTTTACTCCATGTAGTTCTGAGAGCTGATGTGTACATTTTGATTTTCTCAAATACATCAATGTAAGTGTGCAAAGGTCTCTCTCACACACACACTCACACACACAAATTTTTACAGCAGTTTAATTGAGTGGACGTTTTCATCCCAAACATAACGAAAGGGTAGTGAATTTGAACAATGCACAAGGGTTAAGTGACTTTGAACGTGGAATGGTTGTTGGTGCCAGACGGGCTGGTCTGAGTATTTCAAAAACTGCTGATCTACTGGGATTATAGCACAACCATCTCTAGGGTTTACAGAGAATAGTACAAAGTCCAAGTGCTGGTGGTGGTGTAATTTGTGTGGGGGATATTTTCTAGGGCCACTTTGGGCCCTTTAGTACCAATTGAGAATTGTTTAAATGCCACAGCCTACCTCAGTATTGTTGCTGACCATGTCCATCCCTTTATGACTACAGTGTACCCATCTTCTGATAGCTAATTCCAGCAGGATAATGCTCCATACAAAGCTCAAATCATCTCAGACTGGTTTCTTGAACATGACAATGAGTTCACTTTACTCAAATGGCCTCCACAGTCACCAAATCTCAAACCAACAGAGCAGCTTTGGGATGCTTATTTAACACAGTAATTAATTGAGATTAGGTAACTAATTTTAATTTTAATTATTTAAAAGAAAATAAGAAAATATAACATAAAAACATTTTATTTTATATAATATAATTTTTTTATTGTATATATCCTTTTTTCATAATGTTTTGATCTTTGAATTGTCCTCATTTAAGTACTTTTCACAGCAAATTATATATATATATTCAGATATTCAAATATATATTCAATTTTCAAATTCAAAAAAGTCTGTATATCATAATTCATTTGTTGAGCATTTTAATCGATTCACAGCCCATAATTTAATTTCATCACATAATCAACTAAGTAAAACTGAGAAAAGCAGTCAATTAGACTTCCAATATCTGTCATGTCAGACCTCTTCTTAATAGCACTTCTCTAAAAGACTGAAGCTCAACTGAGCAGAGAGAAGACAGCTGGAGTGAGGAACTATGAATGAAGCAGTAGACCTCTAGCTATACAGACAGTGCCTTTCTCTCTCCAGTAGTCTCTCACCCTGCCTATTTTTCCCTTGGGTGGTATCAGAGGGAGAACACACAATGACACTGTGTTCTGAGCAAACTGAGACTGACAGCTGCTGCAGCTCACCTTAAACATACTTTAATTGAATTACCAGCCAAGCACATAGCCAGACACGTTGGATGCACTGACTGAAAATGTGGGGGACAATTTCTAATTTCATTTTCTAAGCATTGCAGAAAGCTTTTACTGATGAATTTCATGAGCCAGGAGTGCCTCATATACATTGCATACAAGTAGGTAGACGTTCTTATGGAGTGACTTGAAAATCAATTTCTGCAGTAAAATTATTACCTTGTGTCGTGAATGTGCCATATATTTAGTATAATAGCAGTGTTGTAATGATAACTGCACCTGCAAACTCACACACACTTCAAAGGGCCTGTAAAAATTATATATGTTCTGTTAAGCATTTTATAATATTGTATAATAATGTGTGCCAATGTAAATTATTAAATATTATGTTAATACTGTAGCTTCACATTATAAACTGTTAGCATGCTTGTAAAAATGGACGTCTGTTTCATTTATGCACCATGTGGATCATTATCTGTATCTGTGATCATTATCTGAACTTTATAGCTGTGGACTTAAATTTATCATCCATTACTCTGATGAGGGTAGATAATATTCTTAAATGTAAGTTCGTAATGACCGAAAAGTTTTATCTACTACTTTGAATAAAAAGCTGAATTAATTAAATAAAAACTGCTATTAGATGAAAAAAATGGTTAATCTAAGACAGCATCTAACAGATTCCAGATATAGCACAGTGAATCAAACAGACCTTCCAAAATGTCGCATTTTTTTTTTACACCCGTGTGGTGTCCACCTTTGGACTGACTGTAACATATAACATTGGTTAGGTGGATATATGCAGTAATTTTCATTGTGCGATAACCTATGTATTTAATAATGCAAGAAAGCTTGACTTCAGTCTTTCAGTCCTATTTTTTTTTTTATTATATACCAAAATTAAATTGAAACAAGACGTATCTTTCATAATGGCTGCGTCTGACAGCTTAGGCAGCTGATTTGCTGCCTTTCTGCCCTATCATTGACTTTCAGGAAGTGTTTATTGAATTACTTTATTGAATTTATAGAATTATTGGTCCTACACCACTCTTGATACTGCTCATCTACAGACCTCCTAAACACAATGCAATCTCTCTCTGATCTCACCGATTTACTAACTATTGCCTGTGCTCAATATAACAGTAGTATTATGCTTGGTGATTTTCAATATTAATGTGGATTCTGACTGTGCTTCTGCTAAGGACTTTATGGCTAAATTGGATTATTTTGATCGATCACAGCATATCAATTTTCCTACACACTCTCGGGCGCATACCCTTGACCTAATCTGATCACTTGGCATTAATTATGTCTGTGTCCCGGGTCTTGAAGTTGGCATATCTGATCATAAACTCCTTGACTAGTTTCTTTCTCCCCTTTGCTAAACCTAAAACCAAATCTCTAATATCTTATCAAAACCTGAAATATATAAACACTAACAATTTCTCTAATACTGTAGCTGCTTTCTCTTTGCCTCTCTCTGTTAATCTGGGTGAGATAGTATCATTATATAATGATGTCACATCTAATGTCCTGGAGACTTTGGCCCCATTAAAAGTCCAAAACTGTCCCCTCAGCCCATTCCTCCCCTTGGTTAACTCCGGAGCTCAGATTAATGAAAGCGAAGGGTAGGTGTCTTGAACAGCTCTATAAAAAGACTTGTCTTCTCATTCATGCGACCCTCTATTCAGAATTCATATCAAAATATAAAAAAGCACTTAACACTGCTCGCTCTTGCTAACTGTCTACTATTATTAACAGAGCAAAGTGCAAGCCCAAGACCCTATTTTCTGAGATCAACAAACTTGTAAAACCACCAGCACCCCTTCTTAAAGGGTTTGTACCTCCAAAAATGAAAATTATGTCATTAATGACTCACCCACATGTCGTTCCAAACCCGTAAGACCTCCATTCATCTTCGGAACACAGTTTAAGATATTTTAGGTTTAGTCCGAGAGCTTTCAGTACCTCCATTGAAAATGTGTGTACGGTATACTGTCCATGTCCAGAAAGGTAATAAAAACATCATCAAAGTTATCCATGTGACATCAGAGGGTCCGTTAGAATTTGTTGAAGCATCGAAAATACATTTTGGTCCTGCATTGTGGCTAAGGGTGAGCAAAACATGGAGCATCAAAATGAGGTGGAGGATCTTATAGACTGTGACTCGGTACTGGAAGTTGTACTCCGCCCTCTCATCTCCGCTAGTCCCATCCAGCCCTCCTTTGTCCTTGGTTTCCTCGTCCAGCCTTAAGGGGGCTTCCAATTCTCCAGGGGCTCCAGTTCCCCAGTTAAGCCCAGGAGGGGCTCCAGTCCCAGAGCTCGCTCCAGTGCCTGCTCCTAGAAGGTGTCTTCCTGTGGCCACTCCTCCGAAATGCCCGCCCTCCCACCCGCTCCTGCCTCCTCCACCGCTGTCTTCTGGCAGCCCCTCTTCTTGCCCTTAGCCCACCATCATTGTGGTGCGGGCTCTGCGAGACTGCCATCTTCCAGTGGCCAGAGAGTGCCACTGTGGTCGGAGTCTCCCTCACCTCTGCCTCCAGCCTCCGAGGCCTGGACTCCGCCTCTGCCTGTTGACCCGTCGGCTCCACCATGGCTCCTACCTCTCTCCTTCCCGCTGTGGCCCAGCAGTCCACAAGCTCTACTTGGCTCCCTTGTCCCTCCAGCTCTGCCTTGGTCTGGCGTTGACCATCCTACACCTTGGGACTCCACTCCTCTGGCTTTGCCTCGTCCCTCTGGCTCCATCAGGTTCCTTCATCCCCTCGGCTCCACCTCAGTCGTCTGTCACTCTGGCTCCACCGCGGTCTTCCGGATCCACATCTCCATGTTGGTCGCCAGAGCCATCAATTCTGTCTAGGACCTCCGGATCCTCCCCGCCACCCTGGCTCTTCGGCTCTCATCTCCGCCTCTGGCTCCTCCTCCACCTGCTCTGCTGCCATGGGTCGGCTCCACCTTGGGCCCTTATGGCTGTGGACTGGGTCCTGCCGGGCTCCTCCTACTCCAGATACCTCCTGGCTCCTCCCTCCGTCTCCTCCCTGGCTCCTTCCTCCATGGTCCCTGTCTGCTGGCCCCCTCCCGGGAGTCCGTCCTCCACCAGAACCTCCTCCCGAGTTCCCACCCATTCCCCCTCACCTTTGTTTCTACAGTGCGAGGATGCACCTTCCGGGAGGGGGGAGTAATATCACACCCCTGGACTCAAGTTGTGTTTTTAATTCCCCATGTTCTCTGTGACCCAGTTTCTGTCTTCCGTGTTCGGTTAATTTGATTCCAGGTGTGTCTAGTTTCTTCCCCATGTGTTCCAAGTCACTGTTAATTAAAGGGATAGTTCATTTTCAAATTAAATTTTGGTATGTTTTAGCTTACCTCAAGGACATCCAAGATGTAGGTTTCTCTGTTTCCTCAGTATTTCCCATTTTGATATTTTTAGGTCCAACCGTTCTTGTCTGTGACTCACATAATGGATGTCTATGGTCACCACTTCAAAGAGCAGGCACAGAGGAGTCAAAATTAAACAATTCCCCATCGTAAGTACACATTGATGACCTAAGACACGAAACGAGTGGATTGTGTAAGAAAACGAACAGTATTTATATCGTTTTTACCTCTTGTACACAACCACGTCCAACTGATCTGAGTTCGCGAGTACTTCCCGATGTGACGTGCGCGCGCGCGCTCTGGCTTTAGTCTGCGCAAGCGCGGAAAGCGCCGGAAGCGATCTCTCGCACGTGTTCTGTCGTGACACTCAGATAGGCAGCAGTTTATTAGTATTGATAAATCCAAATCTCATCCAGTCTTTTTTTTTCCTCTGAGTGCCTCAAGTATCTGTCCTTGGTCCACTCCTATTCTTAATCTATATGCTTCCTCTGGCTCAGATCATCTGGCGTCATGGTCTAAATTTCCACAGTTAAGCAAGTGATACACAAATATTTTACCGTACAGCCCAATTCTGTTTTCACCCCTTTTACATCTTGCTTACATGATCTCAAAGTATGGATTGTCCAAAACCTCTCAAAGTTAAATACTGATAAAACTATTTTTTTGGCCCTAAATCCCCAGTCTCCTCCCAACCTGACTACTCAATTAACATTCACGGAGTTATAGTCCATCCCTCTCCCACTATACACAATCTTGGTATAATGTTTGATTCTAGTCTATGTTTTATGTTTGCTTGTCAAATCCTGTTTTTTTTCTCACTTTCATAATATTATCCATCTATAGCCTTCTTTAAATTTCAAAGATGCTGAAACTGTTGTCCATGTGTTTATGTCCCAGTTGGATTATTGTAACTCCTTTTATGCCAAGCACAACAAAGTCCTGAATCGCTTACAGTTAATCCAAAATTCAGCTGCTCGTATTCTTAAATTTACAAAAAAATCAGCACACATTACTCTAGTTTTACAGCAATTACATTGGCTCCGTCACATATCATATTCAGTTTAAAATTCTTGTTTTAGTTTTCAATGCCCATCATGGATTAGCACCTTCCTGCCTTTCAGAATTAATTCTCCCATATGTCCCTTTAAAAACCTTTAAAACTATCTTACTTGATTGCTTGCTTTAATTTTCTGTTTTGTTTTGTAACTCATCTGTATAGTGCATATTATTGCATCTCTGTCTGCTGCTTGGTTGTTTTTCTGTTTTCTTGTCTCTATTTACCTAATGTGTACTTGAGTGTCTGAAAGGCGCTATGTAAATAAAACATTATTATTATAATTATATCTATCACAAACGTGATAGATAGTGTTTTTGCAATCAATATAAGCAAATATTTAATTACTGAAATACAAATTTTTCACTAAAAATGAAATCAAAATTTGAAAATCATTTACAGACCAACCACCAAATTTCAGACCTTTTATTTTTTAACTCAGCTGTCATCCATTGCACAGGATAGTGGGATATTATGGGCAGTGAAGGATACATCAAAAATGTTTCAAATGAAAGAATTGCAGTAGACAGGATGTTACACAATCACTGTTGCCTTCCTAACTCTGTTTCTCAGCTTTCGGTTGCAGCCAGTGTTTTTCCCTTCCTTATTTATTCACTTGAATTTATCATACATTACTCTGATGAAAGGGGAGAGCGCTAATTAGATGTTCTCAAATGCAAATTCATAATGATCTGAAAACGTGTTTATACTTTTAACCTGTCAGAAATTAGGTATTTCATGTTGGTGCCTGTTAACTGAAATCATGCTTATTATCATGGCCAAACACCAAGTAGTTTTGATCTTTTTCAAATACAGGCATCAAATTACCCAAAATGACGGTTTAGCATACTCAGCAGTTTCAGACAGCATTCTTTAAACCACTTGGTCAATGATTATTGCACATGCTGTAACATTATCATAACGATTTGTTAAAAAAAAAAGATATCTAACTTACTTAATAGTCATTAACTTAATAATGACTACAGCTGTACAAATGACGCAAAGGGACCACAAATGTATCATAGAAGAGGTTCTGAAACTGAACTGACACAAACAAATCACTATACAAATCCAGTTCAAAAGAATGAGTCATATATGAGAGATTGTACATCATGCATCATTGTCACGGTTGGTAAACCGTGATCTCGGGGTGTTTACACTTTGTGGTGAATTCTGTGTGTTCCGCGTCTGCACTGATTAGTTTTGGGCGTCTCCGTTAATTGTATCAGCAACAGCTGTCACTCATTACTCATCCACTATATAATGACTTGTCTCACGTCTTGTGTTTGTGAGATCGTTGTCTAATGTTCGATGTGGTTCCCCTGTTCGTTTGGCTCTCAGTGTTGTTTTGCGTTTGGATGTCTGTGTTTTCCCCCTAGAACATCATCCACTCTCCGCACGTTCACTCAACCACGGACACTTACCTTCGGCTCTGTTCACCGCAGTTCCTGTGCCACTCTCTCCTGCTGCCTACACGCCGACGTCATCCGGATTACTCACCTTCTCTCCGCCCTCAACTGGATTCCTCACCTCTTCACCATCACCACGGATTATCGTTGTCTCGTCGTCCCTGTTTGTTTGTGTACTCCGATTCATATCATCTCATTAAACTTGTTAACTCGCATTTGCTTCCAGACTGTCCTTTCACCCTCCGTCACGTTTGTTTTAGATCATTAGTCACCTTTATATTCCCATCTTGTTTTCTGTCCTGTGCCAGACTGAATCTCTGCTCTGCTGAGTTAACCAGGCTTTTGTCTCTGTTGACTGTGATCCTGCTCCTGCTGTTGCCTAGTCTTGCATAGTTTCCTTTGCAATTAATTTATACTTTTTGATATTAGGGGTTTTCTTTTTTTATTTTATTTATGTGCTATCTAGTTCCCTGTGCTACCTGCTTTCCTGTCTTGTAAGGCACTAGTAAACTGAAATTTCTCCTTGTCTTGAGTGGACAGTTTTCTCACCTCTCACTGTGGGCTCATCCATCTCTCAAATAAAACCAGACCATTCCTAAATCCACCTTGAGTTGCGATGAATGGAGAAAGCCCCTATCAAGAGCAATTCTGCTATCCTTTGTGTATATGTGTTAACCAGAAGACTGAATGACTGCATCAGCCATTGGTGACAACCTATGTATCATCTGAAAAAAAAATCTCTCAAGAAGACTGAGTTTGAAAGAGGCACTCCCTGTCAACACAAGTTGATACTGCGCTGAGTCTAAAACTCAAGCAACTCAAAGCAAGATGCTTTTTTTAATGCTCCCCCTCTTTGGAAGTGCAACAGGCCAATTTCTGCAGCATATAAGTCAGACCCTGCCTGTAAACAGACTACATAGGCTTTTCAGGCTTCCAGACAGAGACATTTCAAAAAGGTTACTGTGAAATAAATTAAGTCACAAGAAAAAAATTAATAAATAATAATTTCTTAATGTATATCCTATACGATTGTGATTAGTAACTTTAATGTAAATGCACATGAATGTAATGTAAAATATAATGTAAATGTGCACATCTAAATTGGATCTCTGCAATGTGATCTGATTTTCACAATAATAGAGAAACACAGTATGTCGAAAGGGATAGTCCAGCCAAAATATTTTTTCATAATTTCACCACCATGTTCCTTTCTTACATTTCTTTCTTCTGCAGAACATGAAAGAAATCTAAACCCTTGAGCTATGCTGAAAATATTTTACCTAATTTGATGTTCCTGGTTAAAAAATGACCGGCCTGCTTTGTAATTACACACACATATATATATATATATATATAGTACAGATCAAAAGTTTGGACACACCTTCTAATTCAAAGGGTTTTCTTTATTTTCATGACTATGAAAGTTGTAGAGTCACACTGAAGGCATCAAGGGCTATTTGACCAAGAAGGAGAGTGATGGGGTGCTGCGCCAGATGACCTGGCCTCCACAGTCACCGGACCTGAACCCAATCGAGATGGTTTAGGGGTGAGCTGGACCACAGACTGAAGGCAAAAGGGCCAACAAGTGCTAAGCATCTCTCGGGGAACTCCTTCAAGACTTTTGGAAGACCATTTCAGGTGACTACCTCTTGAAGCTCATCAAGAGAATGCCAAGAGTGTGCAAAGCAGTAATCAAAGCAAAAGGTGGCTTCTTTGAAGAACCTAGAATATGACATATTTTCAGTTGTTTCACACTTTTTTGTTATGTATATAATTCCACATGTGTTAATTCATAGTTTTGATACCTTCGGTGTGAATCTAAAATTTTCATAGTCATGAAAATAAAGAAAACTCTTTGAATGAGAAGGTGTGTCCAAACTTTTGGTCTGTACTGTATATATATTATGTATTTGCATTTGGAACTGATTTGGAATGAACTAAATGCACGTCAGTTTTTCCATTTTTGGATAGTTTTGGCAAGGTTCACTCAAAAACTGAGGACTATGATCAATCAGTTCCAAAAAGGAAATACAAAGCCTATGCCAACTTTTAAGACAACAAGTTAATAAAAACATTGTATTCAGTATTTGGTAATAACACAGAATAACAAGTATAATGGGGGGGGGGGGGGGAGTACCTGAAAGCCATGCTAAAGTAAAAGTACAAATATCTTACCAGAAAATGACTTCGTTAGAATTTATTACATGCATTTAACCCATCCAAAGAGCACACACAGAGCAGTGAACACACACCCGGAGCAGTGGCAGTCATTTATGCTGCAGTGCCTGGGGAGCAGTTGGGGGTTTGATGCCTTGCTCAAGGGCACCTAAGTCATGGTATTGCCAGTCCAAGAGTCGAACCCACAACCCTAGGGTTAGGAGTCAAACTCTCTAACCCCTTG
This sequence comes from Carassius carassius, assembly GCF_963082965.1. Taxonomy (NCBI): domain Eukaryota; kingdom Metazoa; phylum Chordata; class Actinopteri; order Cypriniformes; family Cyprinidae; genus Carassius; species Carassius carassius. The sequence continues at coordinate 22,073,574 of NC_081773.1, forward strand.
GACCATAACTCCCCCATTATATATATATATCTATATATCTTTCTTCATTCTGTATTTTTGGGTAAGAATAAGAAGCACTTCATCTGGTACTTAGTGTTTGTTTGTTTTTGTTTTTTTATTTCAACATGTAGGATTGACACCAAGTGGTTGAACTAGGTATTGCAGTCCAAATTCAAAATATTGGAGAGGGTTTTTCGACTGGCACCTCCTCCCCACACTTGATGCACACACAGGTTTTCAGATTGACGACACAAACAGGAACGAAATATGCGGTGTTTTCCGCCAACTGGCAACCAGGCATGACAAAATACAATTGGGTAAACTGGCAGTTGGCAGGTTTTAACAAACCAAAACAACTACAAACATTCCTGCCTGGAACACACATTTTCAAAGGAGAATAAATGACTGTAGCATTGTTTTTCAGATAAACAAGTATGTTAACTTAGCATGCTTCTTAAATATCTGCAAAAATATCATGGTATTTGTATGCTTTAGAAGAGTCAAAAACTTACATACAGCACATTTAATGTATCTCAGAGGGGACATGGATCTATTTAACCAACAGTTAAAGATGCATAAATAATGTTTTGTTTTTAACATAAAACGTTAAATACTAATATTTTAAATAATTTAAAACATTGTCAGTAGATGGCAGCGAGTAACTGTTAATAAGTTAGTCATTGAGATTCAACAGATTCGTTCAAACCAATTCATTCAGGAACAAAGAATTGACTGCGTTAATGAATGAATCACTGAATAACTTTTGACGCCAGACCACTGATTCGTCAAATGTATTGGAGTAAAAGTATACATTTTAACAGGGCCCTACCTTCAGATTATTCTGTCAACTTTATATAAAATCGTGTATAAAGTATATGGGATTACAATGAATTGATTATCAAATACACAAACAGAATATATATGCGCAAAACAAATTGTATTCAATTCATTTTTTGAGATCTAGTCGTCTGGCTACTTTTCATCCAGGAAAATCACTTTCAACACGAACATGCAAGCAGTTGTCATGGTAATGAACAACAGTTTGGCAATTAAAAACATTGTGCAATAAATTTGGAGAACAGAATGAGGAATAATCAACAACAAAAGCGCTTTTTTATTTAATTTTTGTTTGTTTTACATTTGAGAATGCAAGTGTAATAAGCAGCTACCCAATGTTCCCATACAGACAAACCGTGCTAAGACACCATACTAATGAAAACAAATTATATCAGGACAAAAGAAACCCAAAGTGCGCACACACAAACACAATTCGATTTCTCATAGGCTTTTAACTTAAACTTTAACTTAACTTACCGATAACGCTAAAGTAGAATCTTTTTGGCCTTCCTTGCAGCAACCTCTGTTATCAAATTCCCATAGTCCAGGTCAAAAGCAATGTCTGTTTCAATTGATAACATTGAAAGCCGGTCCACATAATCTTTCCTGTGACATAGTTGTCCATAGATAGTTCTTAATGAATTTAAGTTCTGAAAAGCTTCATTCTCCTAAAGCTATTGTCACTGGTATGGTCAATAAAATTTGATATGCAACTTTGTCGTAAAGGAACGTGCCCACAACAGACATTAGAAATTAAAGGGCCTCAAGTGCTGTGTTGGTTCCCTGCGGTATCATCTCTCTCATCACTTTCAGCTTGGAAAAGAGATCAGAGCTTTCATTTCTTTATCCGTCATTACACCAAATTTGGCCTCATTAAATAAAAAAACAAACTTATCTAGGAAATCCTGCATTTGTTGAGATCTTGAATTTAAAGACACCAGGGCTTTGTCGATGATTACTAAAAAGTAATCTGTTTCAAACTTCTCTGCTGAAATATCAGTGTCCTTTGCCTTTCATTTATGACGCTTAATTCTGAATTTCGGTGCAACCTTCAATTTCAAAGCATTCTCGGTCACTGTAACTTTAGCAGACTTAAATCCTGTTTCTATGAATTTTTTAAGGAAATCAATTTATACCTTAACAAGTGTGAGGGCAAAGTCCAGTTGCATATCTTTCGATTGCAGACGTTTACTCACTGAGTTTACAGCAAACAGTATTTCATACCAAATGACCATTGCAAAAATTAATTAAACGTTTTTTTAACTCATGATTTATAAGAGACTCAATTTTAACTTTTGGATCTCCTGTAAAGCATCCCTGATTTGACTAGTGTAGTAGGGAATTGCTTTAACATTCTCTATCCGACTTTCCCATCATATTTTGGATAAAGGTTCAGGAGTGATGGATGAATGCTTCTTTATTATCTTCCATTGTTTTGTTGAAGATGTGAAGAGTGTGTCAATTCATTGTACCACTCCGAAAAATATTATTGGTTTAGGACAAGACTTTGCCATGTCTTCCAACTAAATTCAGGCTGTGATAACCACATGGTTACAACCCGTGGTCTGTGGAGCGGTCGCCATCTGACATGGCGTATCAATTGTCTAGAAATGCTAGCAGTTTATCGTGCACTGAAGCACTTCCTCCCAGACCTAAGGGGTCACCATGTGTTGGTGCGCACTGACAACATATCGGTGGTCTCTTACATCAACCACCAGGGAGGTCTGCGTTCGCGCCCCTTGTACAAGCTGGCGCACCAGATCCTTGTGTGGTCCTAGAGCAAACTCATCTCATTAAGAGCAGTATATATTCCTGGGAAACTAAATAAGGGAGCAGACATACTGTCGAGGCAGGGGCCGAGGCCTGGGGAATGGAGGCTTCACCTCGAGGTGGTGAAGCAGATATGGAGAGTTTTTGGCAGGGCTCAAGTAGACCTTTTTGCAACTCAAGAGACATCTCAATGTCCCCTTTGGTTCTCTCTAGTTCATCCAGCTCCTCTGGGACTGGACGCTATGGTACAGACCTGGCCGAGGCTTCGTCTGTACGCCTTTCCCCCTATTGCTCTGCTCCTGGGAGTTCTGGCGAGAGTACGCCGGGACGGGGTCCGTCTGTTATCAGTAGCCCCATTCTGGCCGGGCCGATTATGGTTCGCAGACCTGGTCTCGCTCCCCAATGGCTCTCCATGGGAGATACCAATCAGGACAGACCTACTCTCACAGGCGCAGGGCATGATAATTCACCCTCGCACGGAGTTGTGGAAGCTGTGGGTGTGGCCCCTGAGGGGGCACAACTATTAGTAGCTGGTCTCTCAACCGAGGTTGTTGAGACCCTCCTCCAATCCAGAGCTCCCTCAACGAGGAAACTGTACGCCCTGAGGTGGAAACTCTTCACCTCATGGTGCAGAGACCGCCAGCTAAACCCAGCAAACTGCGAAGTTGGTACAGTTCTGGAGTTTCTACAGGCCAGGCTCTCTGCAGGGTTGACCCACTCCACGCTGAAGGTTTACGTGGCGGCCATTGCGGCCTATCACGCCCTTCTCAATGGCCAGTCTTTGGGAAGACACCCCTTAGTTACAGGTTTCCTTTCTCGGTGACCTCCAGTACGGTCCCGTGTTCCCCCCTGGGACTTGAGTGTGGTGTTAGAGGCTCTTTGCAAATCTCCATTCAAACCGATTCAAGATATCTCAGACAGACATCTGACTCTTAAAACTGCCTTTCTGTTGGCTCTGAGGAGAGTAGGAGATTTACTGGCCCTCTCAGTGGCCCCTACCTATCTTGATTTTGCACCTGGCATGACCAAAGTGTTCATATACCCTCGAGCGGAATATGTTCCTAAGGTGCCCTCTATCACACCACAACCTGTAGTGCTGCAGGCCTTCTGTCCTCCTCCTTTTCGGGAGCCCAACCAAGAGAAGCTAAATTGTGTGTGTCCAGCTCGAGCGCTGGATGCATACATCCACAGAGCTGCCCTGTGGAGAAAAACGGACCAATTGCTTGTATGCTGTGGTCCCCCCAAGAGGGGTTTTCCTGCTTCTAAGCAATGACTATTAGACATTGGATAGTTGAGACTATCAATGCCACTTTGAGTCCTCTGGTCGTCCCCCGCTGTCGGGAGCCAAGGCTCACTCTACACAGGGTATGGCGGCCTCCAAGGCCTTTCTAGCAGGTGCATCCATGCTGGGCATTTGCAATGCTGCGGGGTGGTCTAGCCTTCTACTTTTGCAAGATTCTATGGCTTAGACATGCCAGTCACTCCAGGCACTTCAGTCCTCTCGTCCTAAGCTGTGCTCTTCGGATACACACTAGTCAGGGGTTTGGTAGTCTGGCAGCGTTGGTACTCGTTCCCCAAAGCGTTTTCGACGCAGCTCGAGTTCCTGAAGAGGAACGTCTCTAGGTTACGTATGTAACCCTAGTTCCTCGAGGGAACGAGACGCTGTGACTCGAGGCCATACCCCCGGCATCCCTGCCGGCACTTGCTGGTACTCGAAGCTGAAGCCAGCTGAGCGGCTCGTGCCTTTATAGCTTCCTGGTCGCTTATGTCACCCCGCCCGTGGCGTCACGCTCTTCTATAAGACAGATTAGATATGATATTCAGAGTCGCTCAGGCTAAACGCTTTGCCCAAAGCGTTTTCGACGCAGCGTCTCGTTCCCTCGAGGAACTAGGGTTACATACGTAACCTAGAGATGTTTTTTTCAATGCATGTGACTGAAGCTGACTCGTTGTCCGACTTCGTACTAGCAGCACTTACTAAGGCGATTTTTTTCAGGAGGAGGTGCATGTCCATCTTCCTGGTCCTTTTCCCGCTCTCCATCTCTGTCTTCTCACTTAACACTCCTCAGTCCTTGTTTCCACACGTCGTCTAATAAACTGATTCAATGAGCCTTCTAAAGATGCCTGTAATTTTTTTATTTTATTTTATTTATTTTTTTAACTCCTTCAGCCCCAAACATTTACTTTCGAAACTTGTCTCGATCTCGGCTTGTCGTCATGTTGAGCAATTAGGTATTTGAGCAATTAGGTATGTGTCTGATAAGGTGTAGCGTCTACATCACAAAAACAAAATAATAGTATGCCTTATAAAGCTCAGATAATTATTTTGAATGAACTCTTACCAGATAAAATCAACTGAAACACTGGAATAAATCATGATGCTTAATTGTTTTCAAAATGATTAATATCATTAATAATTTAAATATTTTCCCATGCCGTGGGGTCCCCCAGAGGGCGGGGCCTGGTGCATAGCACACCCTTCCATTTTAATTAGGAAATGTAATGGAGTAAAAGTTGGCTGAAATATAAAAACTCAAGTAAAGTACAGATACTCCTAAGAAATACTTAAGTACTGTAACAATGTATTATTACTTAGTTACAATACACCACTGGTAACATTTGCCAGCTATATGCAAGTCAACACCTCTCAGTCTTGAGCTGTTTTGATCAAAGCATAGCTCACATGAGGAAATGCTTTCTGTTTATAGCAAATCCTAAATTTCACAATGCTTTTATATAGTGCACAGCACACCTCACAAACACCTCGGATCTCATTTCATTTATTAGACTTGAGATGGAGTCTAATCAATGTCAACTCCTGTCACCGATGGAGTTTCGGTTCCTTGCCGCTGTCGCCTCTGGCTTGCTTAGTTGGGGTCACTTCATCTACAGCGATATCGTTGACTTGATTGCAAATAAATGCACAGGCACTATTTAACTGAACAGAGATGACATCACTGAATTCAATGATGAACTGCCTTTAACTATCATTTCACATTATTGACACTGTTTTCCTAATGAATTTTGTTCAGTTGCTTTGACGCAATGTATTTTGTTTAAAGCGCTATATAAATAAAGGTGACTTTGACTTTGACTTGAGGAAAGTTGACCACAGACAAGCTCATGGATAAGTCATTACCCTGGGGATTCACATTTTGTTTACACATTGTGTTCAATAAGGCATAACATGCCTTAATGTATTATTATTTTTATTATTATTATTATAATTATTATTATATTTTCTTTTTTTGTAACTTAGCTGAAGATTAGATTCATATGATTTGTTTTTTTTTATGAGCAATTTATGCATAACTTATCACATACTTTTTCCTGCAAGGAAGTGATGTTGACTGGTGCTGAGAAAAAATAGTTTATGCATTTTATGTTCAGTATTTTCTCATTTCACAGGTATGGTTTTGTTTTCATTAAATGTGCAGCATTCAACCACATTTAATATAAGAGGAGCAAATTACAAATGTTCTCTCAGACACAGTGCTGAAGGATCACATCTGGATTCGTCATTTCATCGGCAATGCTTTGATTTAAAAGCCAGTCTGCCGATTACTTCTGCAAACCTCTGAGTGTCTTATAGGTCTTTGCTAGCAAAACTTGAATTTTGAATGTTAAGAAGTCTTCTCTGTAGATGTTTCTGCTTTCAAAAATGTGATTACATCCTCTTAACTTTGAAACTCTGACCTACTATTGTCTGAAATTATGTTTTATCACCTCTCTGGACCAAATGTTATTGGAATTAATGTAAGTGGACTTATTGCTTCTAGCTTCTCAAAAACAAACAATGTGGTTGGTCCACATTTTTTGTTGACATTTAGGCACAAAGAATGCACAGCAAATCGATTGCAGCTCCAAATAAGATGACCTTGTCCTAAGAGAGACAGGAATTAATCAATACCTACACTAGGAAGGTGACCCCCTACCTGAGTCACCTGGGCACCAGCTCTTCAGGGATGTGTGGTGTACATCTGAATGAGCAGAGCATGTGCTCTCCCAAAGAACTAATGACTTCAGCTTCAAAAATAACCCCCTTGAAACAATCTGTCACAGCTGGAGTTGAGCACGGTTCAATCTGTGTCCCGGTTTAGAGGTTTATTTCTGCTCTGGCTCATACACCCTGGTGACTATATGACTGGCATTGAGCGTTCAGCACAACTATCAATCAAAAATGTGCATAAAGAGACCAACACATCTGTCAATGGGGAGAGAGCTGCACTAGTCCATCAGTCCTCTTCTAATGACCCCAACCTGGTATAAACATAGGTACTGACTCGGCTCGCTCTGTCTGGTTCTCTAATGGTGTGGACACTGGCCAGCTCAGTAGTGTTTCCATTAGAAGTTCATTGCACCTCAACTTTCAGCCATATAAAAGCCTTCCATTTGAAAACATCTAGTACCGTGCAATAAAAATAAATAAATAAATAAATTCAGTAGTTCAGCACAAAAACCTGTACCTTATTGGTTGTGTCTGAAAGATGAAAAATGTGGCAAACATATGTGCCATATATATATATATATTTTGGAATTAAAAAGGTAACTTCTTTTACTGAACAAAGTGACAGCAAAAAGTAAAGAGGCAATTTACTCAATTACTCAAACCAAAGTGATCTACAGTGCTTTCAAAAGAGCTAAATTGATCAGTACATTAGCATCAGAATGAGGTTTCTCAGCAGTATTGATATACAAACACTTTATATTGCCAAATAAAAGTCATCATACTTCCCTTCATCACATCATCTGCCCACGCTCTCCACAAACAGTCCTAACTTCCTATAAAGACTTTCCTAACCAGCAGCAAGCGCTACATTCAGAAAGCAATAGGAAACTTTGCTGAGCGCCGATTTCAGTTCAGGAACATTGTTATACATGCTGTGGACATTAAAAACCATTATACAAGTCACTTTATCTGACATTCAAATTGTCAGCTTCATCTCTGAAGAGGCGTCGCATCGCAGTTTAGTATAGCAATTCAAAACATGTCCATGCACAGTATGCACTGCTCCCCTGTTATTTCCAAAAGGCATAGGCTTTGCACAATTCAGGGTCTCGATTAAAGTCCATTAAAATACAGGCAGCTAAGAGAGGGAGGTGGAGAGATTGATGGATTTGTGCATTAACCACGTCGCTGTGTTAAAAGCATGCTGGCAAGATTAGTGACAACATTGCTTGTTTAAACAAATGCCTTGCCACTCTTGTTTTTCACTTCTATTAAGAACAATAAGGGCCAAGGCATTTTAAAAAGACACATATGTGAGGCAAAAACAGTGCCAGCACCTCTTTTCAAGACATTTGTCTCTCTAGAATCAATCAGCTATGTCGCAGTGACATGACCACACAGGTCAGTGGAGGGAAAGATAATTTTCATGAAAGCTTGTTGCTTATATTCTCTCTTCCTCTCTACATAAAGTGTAACTCAGCATGAGATGCGGCACTGAAAACAAATGCGGCATCTGGTGTATGCTCACTTTTTGACCTCTGCTTCTCATCATTAATCAAAGTTGCAGCATGTGCCTTTTAATGGGGAAAACCACAACACACTCTGTACAATTCTACATTGTGAAAAAATAACAGACATTTCTAGCTAAAAAAGTATGACTGGTTGCATCTATAGAAAAGTATCAAGACGGATGTGATAAGCATGATTTTGAGTTGGTATTGCCTTTATATAAAAGTTCTAAAACAAAAACATATATCAAGTAACTCTTGTTTTTGCTTGTGTGGCATTGTTTAATTTTGCGTTTGACTGACGCTTCTGCCTAAAGCAACTTTCAAGGTATCACATCTGTATGTGATGTGAAGAGTGAATCTGAGTGTTGCATCCAGTGACATATGCTCTTTATATTCAACATATTCAGTGTTTCTTAGCAAATACAGATTTTTGTGCAAAAAAAAAAAAAAATAAGAAGCTGACTCATAGCAATTTACTAACTAAATACAACATTACCAAATAATTATATAAAGGGTTCCCACAGTTTTGACCAATACATATCTGTGACTTTTTCATTGTATTTCTGTAATTCCTCAGTAAGGTAGGCAATTTGTTTGTTTGTTTACATTCTGACTAGTTCACTAAAGATTTATTAAAATCAAATCATGTGAAATGAACTGACTTAAGGTAACAATTTGTTAAAAAAATCAGACATTGGTATTTCACATTATACTATTATTATTATATTATTAATAATAATAGCACATTAAAAAAGACAAACCAAAACACCCACTCCAACAGAGTGCTCCACATTCAAGCTATTTTAAGTCTTAAGGGCAATGTTTTAGAGTAAATCATAACTAGAAACATTGTTGTCTATATTCTTTAAAAAAAAAGACAAAAACTGTAAGTAACAAATTTCCTTTATTATTATTTCAAGATTTCATTTAAAGCACCATTTTAAAATTCCCTGATATTTCCGGGTTTTCCACGACTGTGGGACCCCAGTGCATAATGATTGATAAAACAGGATATACATTTCCTATTACCACTTTCACACATTATATTGTACCAACACTTCTTTCTTATATTCCAACACATTAAACTTTTACAGCATACACTTTATTATTCAGCACTGGTCAGCTTGACCCACAGGGAACCCTGTGCTGGACCAACCACCGGAGTAGATAAAGTTGAGCTAGTGCCAGAATTATTGTGATTTACCAAACTTGGAGATCTATCACAACACTACAAGACAGCACACACACACAAACATGCTTCTTTCCCTGCGTGTCAACATACGCATCTATACACTCCAATAGCTTCTCTAATACCCTGTATTTTCCGGTTTGCAAGAGAGAGATTGGATTCTAGCCTAAGCCTTTCTTATGAGTTTGTGCACAAATAAGATTGAAAATTGTATCCGCATAATTCCAGATTGCATTACAGCAAATACATTGTGTGTTCTCCTCAAGGGGCTATTTCTCAGAATATCAATGATCTCGTAAGGGACAGTGGAGAGGAAAGAAACTCAGAGATGAGAAAAAGAGGAAAAGACAATGAAAGTAATGAGATGATATTTATAAAATTTCAGTGAAATTACAGAAAAATACAGCCTGCTATTTTTGACCAAACTGGTCTGAAACACTATAAAAACAAAGAAGAAAATGACATTCACCTCCCACATGAATTTCTGAGAAATTTATCAGATATTTGAACACTAGGTTCTTTGAACATACACATAACATTACAATGCTGCCTCATCTCGACTGTTGCTAGGTAGACACTGAGAAATCAGCATCTATAATTTCCAATATCTGTTGAAGAATGTGTTCAATTTGCTCTGCGGGTCTCTCTTATACTGTAGGGTCACAGCAATGCTTTGAAGTGCTCCCAGACCAGCTGTGAGAACGTGATCTGTCGGTGGATCACAGTGAAAGTTCATCGACTAAACCCATGATACTTGGTTCTCCAATAAGATACTGGTCAACACCACCAGAGCCGCCCTGAAGCAATGAGTGGGCTCAGAATCCAGCAATTCCACTGTTAATCTTTTAAACAATTTATTCCCACCCACACCCTCACTTGCTTTTCTCCACTGTATTGTGGGTTGGGTATTATGGCTGTTTGCTATACTCATAGTAAATGGCACACATATGTGAAACTGAATATGCCTAGTTTATATGCAGCTCAACATTTCTATTTTTGGCTTCTGAACAGCTATACTGCTTTTGCTCATTTTTGCTTTACAAACCTGCCACTGCGATGATAACCTAAGGTAGAAAAACTAAAAGGCATCTGTGTACGTTATTTTCTCCTAAATGGTACATAATAGTATTTAAAAATAAAGTGTGCATATGTGTACCTTTTGAAAGGTAACCTTTTCGGTGACAGTTCTTTACCTTTTCTCAAAGAATGTATTCATAGATTTTCATATGTAACACTTTACTCGTATACACATATATATACATATACACATATATATATATAGATATATATATATATATATATATATATATATAATTTTTTTTAATGTTTTATACATCGAAATGTACAATATGATGTATTAACAGAATATAATAGCATTTATTTATGTACAATTTTAAAAACCTGAAATTCTTTATGAATCTTCCATATTCTAAATACGCTACTGTTTAAACGTTTGGGGTATTTATTTTAATTTTGAAAGAAATAGATAGTTTCAAAGCATTTTTGAAAACCTCTCAAAAGTAAAAAAAAAAATGTAAAAACATTAAAACAGTTAGAATTAAAATAAAAATATAATTTATAAAACATAATAGGCAAAAAAAAAAAGAAAAAAATATATACATAAGGAAGGTAACCAATGGTGTGGCTTAAGGTTTCTGCATGAAAAGAAGGGACCTTTCTCGCATCTTCTCTCAGTGAGATGTCAAAACAGACGTCAGACCTATAAAGATAATAATCCACACAGGTTTTTTTTTTTTTTTTTAATCCATATAAATAATATCCCCTTTCTTAAATCCAACCGCTCTCAGCTTTTTGGCTGTGTGATGTCACAAAGACCCAGGCCCCTCCGACTATTGTTGATTGACACTGGTATTTTGCCTTAGACCCACCCTGAGTGAGCTGTCGACAGTCAACCATTGTTTCGATGCTGGAGCAGATGTAGACAAGAATGGCTCCTACGATTGAGGTGTTAAATAATGAACATAGCAGTCATCATTTATTCCCACGATCCGAGCCGCTGAAGACGCAGTGGATCACCATAGTTTTTGAAGGGAATGAGCCTCCGATCTAACTTAATGCACCTATGTTCGCGTGAATCATTTGTGATCTAAAGAGACATGCACTAAAAAAAATAAATGAAATAAAAAACCCAGTTTGCTGTGTGCAGAGCTGTTTTTGGCAAGGTAAAAATTGTGTTGTTTTACACTACCATTGAGTAATTTGAACCAAAGTTTGTTACAGACTTTTCATTTAAACCCTAAAGAATCATATCAACTTGTGGAAAATGGGCATCCAACGACCCCTTTAATACCCTATGTGTGTATTGTCCATCTCAGAATATCAAAACGTCTGAGGTTCTATAAAACTTATTATATACATTATTAATAATGTAACTTTCAGTGTGTAAACATAAAAATGTCTCTCACTTTCAATACCATTGCAGACAACTGAATCCAGTATAACCAAGCATTATCTACACTGGTACTGGTTCACACTGGTACACTGTGTATACTTTATTCTATTCCAGGTTAATAAGCAGAAACAACCACAAACTATTTTTTTGTCCCAAGTCTTGTGAAATTAAGCAGCCTTGGATATGCTACACCATAAAAGGTGCCATAAATAATCTTTTTACCAGGGCATAATGATTCCAGGGTCAAGGCACAGCACTCCTCTATGTATGTTTCATCAGAAAATAGGGTGATGAGAGGTTTTACTACATGCACCGATGGTCTCTGGCAGAACTTTACAGCAGGACATCCTCACAATGTATTCCTAAAACCAAGCAGCCTAGTAGCCGAGAGTCTTTTTTAGGAGTCCATGGGAGAAGACAGATCAATAGAGGAAGCAAGAAAAGAAAGTGAAAGGGAGAAAGAATAGCTTTGAGTCCTTTGAGCACAATATAGGGCCTCAGACTGAGTTACCTAATGGATGCTCTTTGGCTATTCGAATGGAGGAAGAAAGACGGAGCAGTCCATCCTCTGTTGTCATTCTTCATGATCTGATGGATTTAATGGAAAGGGGAATTATTTTCTACTGTTTGTCCGTGCAGAGGGACCAAGACAGAACTATCAGGATGAGCTGCAGTAATGGGAAGCTGGATGTGATGAGATGTCAGGTCAGACTCCTTCTCTAGAGATGCCACAAGACGTGTCCTGCTGGGATTGCTGGTGACAGGGCCAGTGGGCTGCACCCAAGCAAGAGGCAAGTAATGGGACCGGCTTAATGGGACTGTCCTCGGTCGAAGACATCGCAAAGGTCTCACGCACACACACAAGCAAAGAAAAAAATTAACTCAGTGACTTTTTCCTTTCACGATGCTGGCAGGTAAGCACCAGCAATGGACATATGAGCCTGGGATTGAAAAATCTAATTCTCTAACATGAACCAGGGTGAAAAACCATCAGAAGATGGCACAGATGCAGAAGCACATAAATGTACGAACCTGACTAGCCTAAAGCCACACCACATGTGATGACTGCACAATCAATACTTGCTTATTGGGAGTGTAGGATATATGGAATAAGCAGAGAAAGGCCAGAGGGAAAATAGCTACAGCCATAATTTCAATAGCAAGTTCAAGTTTGCAATCTGAGATGTGGGAGGAGTGTGAGACATAAAATGCATCTGGAATAAGCTTCAAAATATGTTTTCAAAATATAAATGCAGTGGCGTCAATGCTAAGGTGGGTGGCCCCAGATTAAAGCTGAATGTAGAAATTGCTGCAATGTTAATAGAAAAACCTGATGAACGAATACCAGCAGAGGGATAGAAAAACAGCATTTGTACTAGTCTGAATGCATTTCTAATAATCATAATAGAAAAAATCACACTTGCACTATTCAGTTTTTTACATGGGAATATTTGTTTATTTTGTTAATCATTAAGTCTTGTACATGTACTGTACTGTTTTTGCTTCTCAGTATGAGCAGCTATCCATTTTCAAGAAATGGCTAAAAACACATCTCTTACATCTACACTTGACCCTCTAACACTAGCATTCTCTATTCTATTTTAGCTACTTGTTTTATTTTTTTATTAAAAAGGACCCTCTGACACTATAGTGTTCTCAATTTTTTTTCTATTCCATCTACCTGTTTTCTTTTTATTTATTAATTATTAATATGATTATTGTTATTTGATAGCTTGTATTGTCCTCATTGGTAAGTTGTTTTGGATAAAAGTGTCTGATAAATGACTAAATGTAAATGTAAAACTTATTTGTGTTTTTGATCATTCATTTGCATAATTATTGTAGGTAAAAAAAATATATATATCTCTAACAAAAAAAAACATTTTACACTTCCATTCAGACCTATATTTTCTTCATGCCTCACCTCACCTAAAGGTTAGGATAGTTTACCCAAAAATGAAAGTTCTGTCATTTTTACTCAACATACTTTTTTTAAACTGTATGACTTCCTTTCTTTCTTCTTCAGGACACACAAAGATTATATTTTAAAGAATGTTGGTAACAAAAATGGTTTGGTTACACATTGTATGTGAAAAAAAGACATTTACAAAATTAGATATTTCTCAAAATATGTGCCTGGAAGAACACAAGTCTCTATCCTAGAAATTTGATTATAATTGGATTATTAGGGCCTGAGCACCGAGGTGCGAGGACCATCTTGTATCTGCTTTGTTTATTATTATTAGGGCCCGAGCACCGATGGTGCGAGGACCCTCTTGGAATTGCTCCATTTATTATTAGGGCCCGAGCACCGATGGTAATTCATTCATTACCATTAATTAATTCATTCATTCAATTAATTATTTGTAATGTCTGCTAAATTGGCACATGACCTCTAATTGCATTCGCAATCTAATTGCAAATTACCTCTAATATGAATCAACCATTTAACCATTTAACCAATCAACTTTGGGAGTATATATATATATATATATATATATATATATGTATATATATATATATATATATATATATATATATATATATGTAGATTGCCCACAGCACAATCACTGCTAGAAGTTTTTGAGAATGGAGGACGTTCACAACCCTGAACTGCAGCAACATGCTCGTGGAAGAGCAATTGGAAGGCGTGTAAGAATACGTGGTGGTGGTAGAGGAAGAAATAATCGAGGAAGAGGTGGAAATAGAAGAGTCAGAGTCTCTGATGAAATCAGAGCCACACTTGTGGATCATGTCATAAATCATGGTTTAACAATGGAAGAGGCTGGTCGAAGAGTACAGCCTAATGTAAACAGGTCCACAGTGTCATCAATTGTGCAAACCTTTCGTAGGGAAAACAGGTAAATGTGTTTTTTTGTTTTGTTTTACAGTATGTAAAGTATTTTTACAGTATAAACAACAATATTGTAAAGGTAAATGCAAGTCTATTTGTTTATTCTATAGAACTGCACGACAACCTTGCGCTGGTGGCAGAGCAGCAGTATTTAACCAACTGCAAGAACAAGAAATTTGCAACATGGTCATAGCCAACAATTCCATCAGGCTAAGAGAGATCCAAAGTTCAATCATAAATGACAATAATGTCTTTGCAAATATAAATTCTGTCTGCATTTCCACCATAGACAGAGTTTTAAAAAGACATCAGATGACTATGAAACAGCTCTATAAGGTGCCATTTGAGAGGAACAGTGAAAGAGTCAAGGCGTTGCGGTACCAGTATGTCCAGGTAAACCATTGGTGTGCACTTAGAGAGTTTTCCTGTTTTTCTAAGATGCCTGTATTACTTTACTGTAAGTTTCAGAAACCCATAAGAAAATACATTTACTGTTACATTTTTTACTGTGTTTCTTCATAGAGAATCATGGAGTTAGAAGTACATGAAACGACCCACATTATTGTTTTTGTGGACGAGGCTGGTTTTAATCTGTCCAAAGGCCGGAGACGTGGTCGCAATCTAATTGGACACCAAGCCACAATTGACACACCAGGCCAACGTGGGGCCAATATTACAATGTGTGCTGCCATTTCAGAGAACGGTGTGAGCACACATATTCCACACATTGGGCCCTATAATACCCAACTTCTCCTGGCCTTCCTAAATGCACTTTACAGAGACCTGATTCCAGAACAAGAAAGAGGTTTAGTTAGACCACATTTGCCTAATTATATTGTTGTCTGGGATAATGTAAGCTTCCACCGAACCAACAGTGTTAGGGACTGGTTTGCTGCACATGAAAGGATAACAGTGGAATTCCTTCCACCATACTCTCCATTCCTAAATCCAATAGAAGAGTTTTTTTCAGCATGGAGGTGGAAAGTGCATGATCATAGACCACAAAATCAGATGTATTTGTTGGATGCCATGAATGCTGCATGTGAGGACATCACAGCTGACCATTGCAGGGGATGGGTGCGACATTCAAGGAGATTTTTTCCACGGTGTGTGGCAATGGAAAACATCAGATGTGATGTTGATGAAAATCTTTGGCCTGACCAACGTGAGCGACAAGATGTCCACCAAGAATAATTTGTTTTTGTTTTTTCCATGAATGTTATTTGTTGTTTGTGTATTTGTGGTAATACACAAAATGAAATGTAAAGTGAAATATTATTACTATTGTCAGTTACTTTACATGTACACTAAATACACTTGTATTGTGTATATACACATGAAGTACAAAAATAAACCCTGTAAAAATACAAATGTTCATAGACTTTTTTTTTTCTACATACTATTGACTTTTCTCAACAAATATGAGATTTTTGTTTAAACCCTTAATTTTCATGGTTGACTGTTGTGGTGAAAAAACAACTAAACATTTTGACCAGTGTGGGTCACACAATGAAAAAAATACTTTAGATTTTGGTGGCCTTGGCCAAATTATTGACACAATAACTAGGTTTTGAAGCATGGATTAAATGTTTTGGGTGAGTAACTACATTTTGCAGACATGCTATAAAGTTTTGAAGTTCCTGCAAACAGTTGTGACATTTGCACTCACAGTTTAGAGAATATTAAGACTGTTTCGAAAAATGTGCCAAAGCAATTGAGAAAAACTGTAAGAGCTTTTTAAAATAAAATATTACCACAAATGCACACAATACACCCATTATAACACAACAAGAGCTAAATGCAGGTGTTTGTGACCCGTTTAAGTGTGAAAGAATATTTGAAAGCGCGACTGGCAGAATAACATATATCTCTCGAGCTGCAGGATTCTGCCTTTCGTCGTACAAACAAACACATCACGGACAAGATTATTTCAAAATACATAATAGCTTGACGAATATAAACGAAAAACAGCCACGTGAACATAAACTGTTGAGAAATAAATCTGAAGTGGATCTACTGGATTTGAATATTAAAGTGACCGCATTTACCAGCTGCTTCTGTCTTCAATTTTAATATATATACATATATATATATATATATATATATATATATATATATATATATAAAGGAAACTCATTCTTCTTGGCTGCTTTTTTTATGTGTGTAAGTATTTATTTATTTATTTATTTATTTATTATTTTGCTCTAACAAGAATTAATCTATATTTAATTAAATCAATTACATTTTATTTTGCATTTGATTTGTCCATTTCTGCATCTAAACGCCTAAAAACCTAAAACATGCTCTATTATACTATTGTTAGCAATTTCTTTATCGTCCAATTTATCTGGTGTACACACTTTTATTTTCCTAATAAACTTGTTTGTTAGATTATAGACAGTTACAGTGGTCTATCTTGATGCAGTACTGCCACCTGTGATCTCTTCAAAAATAAAAAAATAAAATAAAAATGGATATGCGAGGTTCCTGAAACTCAGTTTTAGTTCCTCAGTTCCACTTTGTGTAAAGTGGCTTGGTACAAGAAAGATGCTGGAGCTCAATGCAGTCCAATGCTCAGAGCTGCCCTCAAACAATCTTTAAAAACAGCTCCCAAATTGTTTCCTAACAAGTTAAAGTGGGGCGACCTCAACTGTTTCTGGGTTCTTCTCAGTGTCTCTCACACAACACGTGCAATATATGATGGCCTGTCTTAGCTTATTTTACCTTTCAGCCTTTGTGTAGCGAGCACATCTATATGATGTCTTTACGTGCTGCTTATGTAGGCAGTTTGAGTAGAACATAACTTGTATCTGATGGCACATTAGACATAAACAGAGACACCATCATTAGAATACTTTAATCAATATTGGAAAATAAATGAATCCTGTGAGTTATTAAACTTGTTGAGAGCCAGACATGCACAAAAACATATTTTATCATCCCCTGCATTCTTCTAATTAACTACTAATACAACAGTAAGCGATTAGCTTATTGTGTACGGTATCTGTGGCATTCCACATTCCAGTTTTATACAGTAAATTAGCTTAATTATTTATGATTACAGACTCCCCTTGTCTATCTTATTTTGTACGTGTATGACCCGGCACATTTATAACAGTCATTCAATCGTTATACAATTAGACCCTCATTAACTAATGATTCTCTGCACCAAAAATGTCATTACCATTCACCTCATACCTCATGTGCTAAGCTTTTAATGTTTACTTCACCAAACTGTATGAAAAGTGCTCTTCAGTCTCCTGAAGTTCAGTTCAGTTCAGTTCATGAATGCAGACATTTGGAGATGAAACCATGATACTTATATCTCATTTATATGATGCAGTCAAAAACCACAATTAAAATGGCAAAAACAAACAGAATCGTTTTTAAAGGTTTCATACTATCTTGAATTTTAATTCACTTGAATGTAGTGCGACTGACTCCTGGATGGCAAGCCACATTGGAACAATGCCCCCACTGAATAACGTTGGACCGTAATCCCTCTGGCACAAATAAACGGTTTGGTGGACAGTCGACCGGGGGCGTTACCCCTTGTAAGGCCGTCTTGACCTTCGATTCGACCTCCCATGAGAGTGTGGAGATAATTAGGGTCTCCAGAAAAATGCACTCGGGAGTAGATGTGCAATAGGAACGGTCAAAAATGCGTGATAATGAATCGGGCTTGATGTTTTTGGAGCCCGGGCGGTACGAGAGAGTAAAGTCAAAACGTCCGAAAAAAAGTGCCCACCGAGCCTGCCTGGAGTTCAATCTTTTAGCGGTTCTAATGTATTCCAGATTCTTATGATCGGTCCAAACGATAAAAGGTACCCCCGACCCTTCTAACCAGTGACGCCATTCTTCCAATGCTAACTTGACTTCCAATGCTAACTTGACAACAACTCTCTGTTACCAATATCATAATAATTATGTTCGGCAGAGGACAAACTGTGGGACAAAAACGCGCACGGATGCAGCGTTGTCTGCAGGAGAACGTTGGGATAGCACTGCACCTACCCCTACCTCTGACGCATCGACCTCCACCACTAACTGACGTGATGGATCAGGGGTAATTAAGATGGGGGCTGAAACAAACGTAGTTCTGGGGGAGGTCAAGGCGGTCAGAGGCGAGGCTAGTTGGCTGAAATTGCGAATGAACCGCAGGTAGAAAAGGCGAACCCCAGAAACCTCTGTAGGGCCTTACGGGAATCTGGACTTGGCCAATCCACCACAGCCTTAACCTTCTCAGGATCCATATGCATTCCCTCAGACAACACGATGTGCCCTAAGAAAGGAACAGACTGTGCATGAAAAGCGCATTTCTCCACCTTGACAAAAAGCCCATTCTCTAGCAGTCTCTGAAGCACTCGTCGAACGTGCTGCACGTGCTCCTGGAGAGAAGAAGAAAAAATCAATATGTTATCCAGGTAGACATATATGAACTGATCGACAATATCTCGCAGTATGTCGTTGACGAGTACCTGGAAGACTGCTGGGGAGTTGGACAAGCCGAAGGGCATGACCAAGTATTTAAAGTGCCCTCTGGGGGTGTTAAAAGCAGTCTTCCATTCATCTCCCTTCCTGATGCGGACCAAATGATAAGCATTACGTAAGTCCAATTTAGTGAAGATCGAGGCTCTCTGCAACCTTTCGATGGCTGAAGACATCAGCGGCAAAGAACAAGTATTCTTTACCGTGATGCTGTTCAACCCCCGGTAGTCAATACAAGGTCGCAGGGATCCATCCTTCTTCCCCAAAAAAGAACCCCGCCCCCGCTGGAGAAGAGGAAGGACAGATGAACCCCGCTGCTAGAGAACCAGAAATATATTTCTCCATAGATTCTCTTTCAGGAACAGAAAGTGAATATAACTTGCCCTTAGGCGGAGACGTACCTGGCAGTAATTCTATAGCACAGTCATAGGGACGATGCGGAGGGAGAGAAGCAGCTCGAGACTTACAGAACACTTCCTTCAGGTCGTGATACTCCGTGGGCACGTTTGACAAATCCACTGCTTCCTCCTGAAACGCAGAAACAGAAACAGAAGAACAGGCAGACACAAGACAGGACTCATGACATTTACTGCTCCACTCCAACACTGATCTCTGCTGCCAGTCAATCTTAGGGTTGTGTTTGATGAGCCAGGGGTGTCCTAAAACAATGGGTGCGAGGGGGGAGTCCAGAATGTAGGATTGAAGTAGTCTCCGTGTGGTTCCCAGATACGATGATTGTAATGGGTCCAGTGGTGAATGAAATGTTAGGTAGAGCTTGGCCGTTAAGGGCGTGAACAGAAATGGTGCGGGTGAGAGGTAAAAGGGGAACCTGAATCTTGAGTGCAAATGTGTAGTCCATGAAGTTACCTTCTGCCCCGGAGTCCAAAAGTGCTTGACAGTTGTGAGTGTTGGCTGACCATCTTAGTTTTACCGGGAGGAGCGTAGATGTTGATGAGGTCTTCTCAGCGGAGATCCCACCCGACAGTAGCCTCAGATTTACTGCCGGGCTTGCCCTTTTACCGGGCAGTTGTAAGCGAAATGTCCTGCAGTTCCACAGTAAAGGCTAAGGCCCTGGGATCTCCGCCTTTCCTTCTCCTCCCGGGAAAGCCGAGCTCGCCCGACCTGCATGGGCTTGTGATCGTAGACGGGGCTGACTGCATCCCCGCTGCTGGATTGCGTGGTCTCAGCTGCTCCAGAGAACCAAACGGGTAATCTCAGACGTTCGACTCGAGAGAGTTGGGAATCCACACGAAGTGCCAGTTCAATCAACCCATTGAGTGTAGTAGGTAAGTCCAGAGCATAAATCTCTCTCAGGACGCGGTCAGCCAACCCATGCAGGAACCGCCTCCTCGTTCCACTGACACTCTGCTGCCAAAGTCCGGAACTCGATAGCGTAATCAGATACAGATCTACCGCCTTGTTTGAGGTCCGCTATGATCCGTGCCGCTTCTCTTCCCGCGACCACGCGGTCAAACACCCTTCTCATCTCGGCGGCGAGTGTCTGGAACGGGGCACAGCATGGATCTTGGTTCTCCCACACCGCCGTCCCCCAAAGTGCTGCCCTCCCAGTCAGTAGCGTGAGTACATATGCCACCTCGCTTTGTTCAGTGGCAAAGGTCTTGGGCTGTAGAGAAAAATGCATTGAACAGCATGTTAGGAATGCTCTGCAATAGTTAGGCTCACTGATGTATAACTCGGGGACAGGTAGGCGGGGCTCTGACTGGGAAATGCTCTGTGGTGGTCCGGGGGGAGCGGCCGGTGTGGGTGGCGCAGTGGGAGCTCGTAGATGTTGCAGTTGCTGGGTGAGCTTGGAAACCTGCACCACAAGAGCTTGAATAGCCCGACCTGACTCAGTCATGTTCCTATCCTGGGCATCCATCCGTGAAATACTGGACTTGATTAATTCCTCCAGAGGAGAAGAGGATCTGCCCGCTGCTTCCATCGTTTGGTCAGATCGTTCTGTCATGATACAAGAGGCGGAAGCAATAATGCAAGTAACTCTTTATTTAAGAGTAGAAAAGACACAGAGAAATACTGGATCTCGGGTGGGCTGATGCTGCAGGGACTAGATGGTCAGCGTGCTGGTGAAGACAGGTGATGGTGACCTTCCAGACGAGAAGGGCGAATATCACAAGGGACAGCAAACAGGAACTAGAACCGGAACAGGACTGGAACGGCAAATGACTACAACACTGTGGACACCAAAACAACGATCACACAATGAGAGGAGAATGCGATCAGTTGTTATAGGTGAGTGAATTGGCAGCAGCTGGTGTGATGAATGAGATCAGCTGGTGTGCTGATCGGTGGGAACGAACGGTCACGCCCACTCACACACACCCACACACACAGAACAACAAATACACGGGACACGAAGAAAACAGTGAATTCATGAACCATGACATTATGAAGTTCAACAGTCTTCTGCGCTCTGTGGGGTTCTAGTGGACTTCAAAGACAATTAAGCTCTTATCAAATGAGTTGGTTCTGTTCTGATAGAATCGGAGATGGAGGGGGGCTTCAAAACATGTAAGTCAGAAAAAGAAATAAATAAACACCCAAAGGGCATAATGAAAATTAGACAGATGTGAGCTTGCTTGGGTTTATCCTTTTGGTTTGTTTGTCTCAAAAGACAACCTTAGGCTATTGTAATAAGCCTTAATGTTTTCCTAAATACCAAAGATGACACTTTAACATATTAGGAAGACCACACCAGAATCAAGGAAGATCGTAGGATACTAATTGATTGCATCCGTCTCATTTGTTTCCTCTATCACAGATCAATAATGTGTAGATCACAGTCTGGGAGGGATCAATACAACAACTTATTCCTGTCAGCGAGGCTTGAGACTGACGTAAACACATACTTGAGCAAAGCCTCATTTCTCCAGAGCGAGTGAATTGAAAAGAGACTATAGGTATAAATGTCTGTATGTCTATTTATCTATATCTATCTATATTTCATAAGGCACCTGTGCCATATAGATTTTCCCTGAAAATTCGATTTAATAGACAATCATTGAGGAAATTTATGTAGTGAGTTATGTAAAATTAATAGAATTATTTTATTGCCTTAATAGAAGATGTTGTTTTGTCTGTAAAACTGTGCCACACTAAAAATTTTATGTAAACTAAACCACACACACCCACACAGTAATAATAAACATAGACCAAAAAATAAACTATTAACATCGGATATAAGCCTGCAGCCGTATTTTGCGGTTTTTTGAGGGTTATCTATTGCACTGATAAACAAAATGAACTGCCCTCCTTGTCACCATGAGTTAATTGCCTCTGGGTTCCAAAACTGGAACACAAATGTTTATGCATATTATGTATTCATGTAGTTAGATATCAGTGTTTATAATTCTCACTTTCCCTGTCCTGAAACAGATCCTAATGTTTCATAAACCCTTGAGAGTCAGGGGTGAGATTGTTACTATTTTCTTTTAGCACGAATAAATAATTGACCCATTTACATAGCATTTAGCTGCACCAGAAACACCACTCCACAAATTGTGCTTAAAAAAAAAAAAAAAAAAATGTTTGTGAGCATTTTTTTTTCATTGTAGATGAACTATATAATAGTAATTCATGTCCCTTGAAGGAGAGGAACAGGGCAATGCAGAACAGAGATGCCCTGCTTTTGAAAAGCAGTATAGTCAATCTGAAGTTTGTTCAATTTGATTCAATTTAATCTCTCATATATGCATGCATGTTTTTTAATTATATATATATCCTCTTTTCTTTTTTAGCTTATATTAGTCAATCATAAGTCAACCTCATAAGAAGAGTAAACACACATATATATACACATATTTCCTTTATGTCTTCATCTCACTTTCACTCTCTGCTTAAAAAACATTAGCTCTATATGAGGGACACGAGAACATGAGGCGCACATCTCTGTGACTGCACCAGGAGAGACGGTGCTCTATAGATATGTTTTTATGAAGCCATAAACATCGCCCCATCTGCTGCTGCCAATGATCTCGACAGCAGAAAGAAGTGCAGGTTTATGACTCCTACAAAGCCTACAGCACTGAATATAAACAAGTGTGAGAGAAACAACCTGCAGGTGATGGGAGAAACTCATTTGGCAGGTGCTCATCACATGGGCCTCCTTTGAAAACCTGGTTTAACTTTCTGTGTTATAAAACATACAGATCTCATTTGGCTTTTGTGAGAGCAGCTGTGAATTTAAATATGCAACATTCTATGCACAGTATATGCCTGTAAATATTACTGTGTCTGTTTGTGGTACTAAGGATGGAAGCATTTAATGAACTCTGGGTTTTATGTTTTCATCCATTTCATGGCTGTTTCTGCTTTAGGTGATGCAAAATCTCTCAAATGAAAAGCTAACTTTAAATGCTTGCTTATGTGAGAGAAATGCTTTGTTGTCACACTACATAATTATCCAGAAAACATCAGTGTGATAGAAGAAAATTGTAAACAAAAAGGACAAAATGACCTTGAAGCACTATTTCTGTTCCCCACAAAAATATATTTATTATCTGTTCCACAAAAAGACAAAACATCATTCTATTTTTGAATAGCGTTTATACTCTGCACCCTGAATGAACAACAGAACTCGAATACATTCTATCCTGAGTGCTTACATGAGTGGAACTTTAGCATTGAAACTTATATGAAACACTAACTGCTTTACATAAAAAACAACAACATCAGTAATGGCTGCTGTTAAAATATAATGGCTGATTTGTCAGTTCTAATTGGAGCTACGGTTGTCTGAAATGGTGTCACCATTGCAGTGATTAGAAATGATACACCAATCACCCCCTTGACCTTCCTCTACAGACCACACATGCTCTCTCTTTTTACATAGCTTAATTGCATCTTGCCCACTGCAGATGTGGGTAATTCAATATAACGTCATGTTCTCACACTAGACTCGTCTGGATTAAATGTACATCAAACTGCTGCAGTTTTTCATAATATATTTTGTGGCCACAGACTACTCTAGTATTACAGAAATGATCTGTCCTATTCCAGCCAGAAAGGTTTCATAGATTAAATGTAAATGTAGATTATCAAATAAATCTAAATGTGTCACAAAATAATAAAACTGAACCCATATTCCATTTAAAAGTCTGTCCGAACAAACTAAAATGAATTACTGATGCATGCTAACTGGTTCTCTTCAGCTTTCTAATCAAATAATGTTGTCAATAAAACAAATAGAGTTAAATACACATTAAATCAGGTGTCAAAATGATTCAGATATTATCATCATTATTCACCTCTATTTGTGGATGCCAACATCCATAGGCGTCGATTTCGGGGGGGTCATTGAGTCATGAGTCATTTTGTACCCACCACTATTTTTTATTTTTTTTTAAAACCTCGAGTTCAATTTAACCGTTCTGCTGCTGCGCTGGCTACACGCTTTTCTGTTCATTAAAACTGCAACAACTGTAACATTATTTTCTCTATATGACTATCGCGCTTCTTTTTTTTAAAGAATGTTTTTCAAATGAGTTGACAGTTTGGAATGGACAGTGAACGAGCGGGAACGAGGCTACCTAGTCTTTGCTGGGATTGGCCAGAATTTCTGGCGAATGTATCATAGACGAGCAAGTCATTTAGCCTTCATACAATATCACAAGGTTGCATCCTAGTGCCATGGACTATAACATATCAAATTGATAACCTGTAGAACAAATGGATGTTGTTGTACACACAGCATGGGTCTGCAGACCATTGACACAAAGGTAAGACGCGATAACTTATGTTTATTAAGATTTGCTGGTATTATGGCTAGGTCTTGTGCATTTGCACACAAGGGATCGGCTGTTTTAATTCTTCTCTTGCAATTAATGTGACGTTAGACTTCCTTAGCCACCAACTTAATTAGCTAGTTACGGTTTGCGTTCATACAGCAAGTATTGGGGGAGATGATTGTTGAGTAGTCAGTATCTTGTTTAATTATTGCTTGAATCTATTGCTGAATTCTGGAATAGTTGTGATGATGATGATGATGAGGAATGGATCAAGTTTTAGTCAAAATGCCTGATGTAGATTTGATGGATGCATGTTGTTGTGAATTGAGAGCAGTCAGATCATGGTGTGATAGTCAATAGTGTTCATCTGTGCTACACGTATTTTTGCTTTTTCAATCTTGATAAAATTTGTAGTGCTTAAGTTGTGTTGTGTGTAGATATGGTAAATTGTACTGGGAATTAAATCAAATTATTACATGGCTTGGTTGAATTCCACTGTAGAATGAAATCTGTTATTTCTTGATAATAACACCGTTGCCATGAAAAACAGAGTGTTGCTATGGACGCGGCAGGATTCTAATCGTAGAGACGGAACTATTTTCTTTAGCGGAAGCAATACAATCGTGTTTAAATTTTTTAAATCAATATTTTGTGTCAAATTATTGATTTATTTGGTGGGTAGCCATGTAATAAGCGGGATAATGTAGAGGGAGGCCCGATTTTGGGTTAGATTTTTTTCCCCGTTTTCAGTGGTTATAACAAAGCAACATGAAAGAGAAATTTGGTAATCATTGTTTAGGTACATTAAACCACGTCATGGCCATGTCATATTGTCAACATGGTACTTATATGATGATATGAAGCAGATTAGTGGGTCATATATCATATGTCTAATTCTTTGTACGGCTTTCTTCTTCATAAAACGAGTCGGACATCATCACATTTTTGTATACATTTTTATTTATTTACATTAATAAGATACAGGACGTCTTTCAAAACATGACCTGCGCGAAAGAGAAAAAAAAAATGCATCATTGTACCCAGCACTTCTGAAAATGCACTTCTGAATGCGTCTCTGTCCCCACCACATTTCAAACCAAACTGACGCCCATGCCAACATCTCATAAAAGGTTATATAAAACATCATAAAACAGAATTTACAGTTTTTTAATCAAAGCTTTTAATCAAACTCAATCACTGCACATGCAACTATAACAGTCAACACATCTTCATCTGATCCTAATAAACATTTATACTACCTGACAGTAGTTTGAACACACCTAAATGAATTTATGATCTGAAAATCCATTTCATCTAAAACCTTATGCTTAAATGATTAAGAATCATTTTGTTATTTTGTTCCTTTCATTACAAACCCATTTTAATGGAAAATAATACTGGAATTTTTTGTCTTTACATAATATTCTGATAAAAAAGAAAAATAAACAAAGGATGAATATTATTGTCAAAGGGTTATAGACAGAAAGGCGGCTGAGTCTTGATATAATGAGTGTTGTTGTTTTCAGTGATGTGCACCCTGTACATATTAATCCAACACACACACTGGTAAACAATAGACAAGAGACAAACCACAAACAAGCAAAACCAGACCCTGAACACAGGAATAGGAAGGACTTAAATATGAAACAAACAAGGTAAATTAATGAGACACAGCTGAACTCAAGAACTAAAAGCCAGTAACCATGATAACAAGCAGGAAACTTAAACCAAGGCAGACAGTAACTAAAGAAACAAATTAACTGACTGGAACGAGGGAGGTGATAACAGAGTGGGGATCCAATTGCAGGCTTTATTAGAAGATCGTGGTCAAAACAGGCATGGTCAAACATCAGCAAACAATAACATCCAAGGCAATGACAAAAGAGTAATCCATTGAAAAGGTGAAGGTAGGTAGCAAACAATCAAAGTCAAGGAAACGGTCCATATTCAAAACACTAAGGCAAGGCAAACCTGGAAAACTTAGGAAAACAAAGAACTCACAGGAAACTAGAAAAACATACAAACATTCAACCACCAGTGAAGACAGTATGTGTTTGCTATTCTTATAGTCCTACTAATATGAGGCAGCTGTTAGTGGATAATTAGTGCTGATGAGTCCAGACAAAGGATTATGGGATATGGAGTCCTGAGTGAATGGCAAGGTACAGAATGGAGTCTGTGACACTGACCATAACTGTGACAATTATAATAAATTTCAATTTATATATTTTAGAATTATTTATAAGTTAATTTACAAAAATATTAATTACGAGTGATGTCTTCATCACTCATACTTTTGGGTCTGTATATGAAAATACATGGCTGTGGTCCCATGTAAGAGGTTCATAACATTTGTGGCTTCCTTGGTATTTAAAAACTGAAAAAACCCTGGACTACACGTCACTTACCTTTATTGACATCCTGCTATACTGTATATTAAAGAACAGCAGCACATCTTAGTGAGTTAAGCTCACAGAGTTAGTTTGTACTTGTATTATAACTTCCAGTTTATTCAGTGAAAATTGAACAGCAAAGAGATGCCAAATACATAGTACCCTTGCTGTTTATGTAGCTTTGTAAAATTATGGTTGAACTACTTATGTCACATGGATATTTTACTGATGTCCTTACTACTTTTCTGGACCTTGATTGTGGTAGTATCCTTGCTGTCTATGGAGGATCAAAGAGCTCTCAGAATGCATCAAAAATATCTTAATTTGTGTTCCGAAGATGAACAAAGGTCTTACGGGTTTGGAACGACTTGAGGGTGAGTAATTAATGACAGAATTTTCATTTTTGGGTGAACTATTAATTTAACTTTCTTTGACAAATGAAAAACTTTCCCTTTTTCACAGTCCTGCTGAGAGACATCTGAAAATAGAGACAAGACGTTACCAAGCAGTGATGACTGATCATAAAAGTGAGAATGACTCTTTGAGTGCAGACTCATGTGGTATGATGTGAGCGTATAATTCAAATTTTAATTGCCTACCCCGTGTATCTTCTCCCGCAGGCAACAAGGTGTAGTGTCTGCAGAACAGAGCACCCAGAACCATTATTTCTCCTTTCTGTTTTGCAGATGAGCACAGAGTCCCACTGTACATTATTAGTGTTGGCATGTTAATATGAGGTGGTTTAAAGAACCCTTTAACACGCCAATAAGTGGCACTACAAATACGAAATGTTCTGCAAATGAATGGTGAAACTGTGTGTCAGATATCTCTACTTTAAGAGTCTAACTGATGTAAATTATTTCTCAGGTATAAAAGGGTTTAGACCAACTGTTGAAGTGTTGCAGAACATCATATGAATGGTAAACTAAAGGGCCAATCAAAAGTCAAAATTAAATGCAGCTGCCATTATGATACTGAACTGTTTTATATGCTGTGCTCAAATGTCTCACAGGTTATTTATTCCAAAAGGTTACAATGTGAGAATTAAAGTGTCAAGCTGGACAGACTGACAGCCCCCTGCAGTATACTTGGATTAGGCCCCTGTGTAGAGCATATACTGTATGACTCAGAGAACAAACAGTGTGTTTCATATGTCTAAGTGACTCCATGTTGTGTTGCAGCCCTAAAAGCAAGTCATTAATGTGCTATTTGAGCAGAAAACAACAGAAAAAGTCTAAATGGAATCTGATTTAGCTCTTGGGAGCTTTTATAATGCGCATGCTGTAAAAACAACTTAGTGGAAAAAGATGGCCTCTCTTGAAATTACATCAGTAACATGTAATGCTTCCAGGAATTAGTCATTTATTCAAACTCATTCAGAGGCCTGAGTAAGACTTTAAATCTGTTCCCCTTTTAATTTTTCTAGGACGCCTGACACAATGGCTGCATGGGCTTCACTAGGCCATTTTTTGGGGGGGGGGGGGGGGGGGGGGGGCTATGGCATCACCCCTCATCACACCAAAGCTGTTTTGTGCAGTGAAAATGAAGCATAACACATACTTTATAAAACGATCATGTTGCCATTTTCATTTGAAAATGTAACTTTCAGTATAATACATATTCCAGTGCATGTGGCAAAGAGGTTTGCATACTTGAGCTACAGAAAGAGGGTTGTACTAGAAATGCAAACAGTAAAATTTTGTGTTTGTACAGTAAACAGGTTGTTTGTGTGAGATCATGAAGACTTGTATTTGACTTATTCAGAACTCAAATGTTATACCTATTTATGCAAAGCAGTGGAATACTGCAATAAGCTTTGTTTATGACCCCTATTAACAGTGTTGGGGAGTAATTAGTTACATGTAACGGCGTTACGTAATTTAATTACAAAATTATTGTAACTGTAATTAGTTACAGTTACTAAGAAAAAATGAGTAATTAAATTACAGTTACTTATGAAATTTTTAAGGATTACAAAGGGGATTACATTTGAATATTTACACACATCCACATACAGATTTAACTGATATCTTTCCCAAATTGCACTGACTATTATGAGACATACCGCCCTAATATTTTCCGGGATGCGGAAATACAGTCTGGTTCGTAGAATCCAGTCATAAAAACGGAATGCCTAACGCGGACAGAATATGGCACATTTTGGATGACTAAATCAAAAGTAGGTCAGTACACTTGAATCAAAACATGACATGGACTAGTGTCTGTGAATATTAAGCCCCACAAATGCAATATATGACTTGCACATTCTGCGTATCTGTGGAAATCAGGCGCGGACTGGACACCGGGAGAACCGGGACAATTCCCGATGACTTGGCAGCCGATTTGGCCCGCTATTTAATATCATTATTGTATAATTGCCTGCCGAATGTACTAAAGTGATCATTAGTGAATCTGCCATTTGATAATTAAATCTCTAATAAGTCATGAAGTGTTAGTCATGACTCGCGCGCTCTCCGCGCCTCCGCCAAACGGTTTGGATCAGACAAGTTTATTTTACTTTTATATAGGCTAATAAAAGCATGTTTAACTTTTGTAAGGGAAAAACATGACTCGTGTACAGTACTATGATTTTTCTATAAAGATATTGTAGTATTGTAGAGTATTGTATTGTAAAGTATAGTTTTGTTCAATCTTGAGTATTAAAGTCATGAGAGAGATGGATAACAGAGCAAAATAAAGAGACTGAAGAGAAAAATGGAAGTAAAGGTGCAGTTCAGGAGAGAACTTTTAATTATTTTGCATGTCCCCAAATTAAAGATTTAACCCTTTTTTTTATGTCAGGTCCAAACAAAAAAATAGTTTTGTCCATGAACTGGTTTGTATGAGTTTGAATATTCCAGTCTGAATTTTTTTCCCAGTCCGCCCCTCCTGCAAAGACATGGTTTCATTTACTACACATAAGCCTACTGAAGCTCGCAGTGTTTTCAACCTCTGCCGCCTCAATATTCCTCATAATTTCTAGAACTGCTTTGTGTCACTTCATGTGCATTTTACTTATTTTGAGAAAACTATCATCATATACAAAGAGACAGCAGTTTAAAAAAACACCAATGTTTCAGGAGTTTATTACACAGAATACGACACATGCTTATTAGATAACTGTATTTAAGTTGATGTATATGCTTTTATTTATTATTCTTTAATTTTCACAAATTTAGAAAAGTAATCAAAAAGTACTCAAAAGTAATTAGTTACATTACTTTAATAAAGTAATTGAAAAAGTTACACTACTATTACATTTTAAACAAGGTAACTTGTAATCTGTAACCTATTACATTTCCAAAGTAACCTTCCCAACACTGCCTATTAATCAAACATTTTTAATCTTATATATTGGCTGTATAATGGTATGCATCCTAAAATTGGAGCTTGATGGTGTACAGAAATTAAAAGCGTGTTCGCATAGGCAAAATCTTAGTGGTGGGGACACTAAACATCTGAGAGTCATCCTCACAGACATCTGAAATACTGTCTCTTCTCGGCAAATGGGCTTATGAGAAGCTTCTTCGTGCCGCTGTTCTCTATTGCGGTAGATATTGAGAATCTTTCACTGTGCAGATGTTGCCAAAGGTTTCCAGTGGGTATTCCAATTTTTCACCTCTGAGACTTTTACAACACTTGCATGGCTTATCGGAGAAACTCAAATTGTTACCTAGGCAACTGTCGCAATACTTAGAGATAAGTTAACAACCTCAGCCACCTTAACTATTCTGTGAAATCCACAGTCTTTAACTTTAAACATTGTTCCTTGCTTCTTGATGCTAAAATGATTCCGATGAAATGCTTAATGGTATATGTTCTGATTAGCTGTGTCAGTGAGCTCATAATTGCTAGTGGTCTTGCTTGTAATCATTCGGAGGAAGAAGCAATATTGCAGCACAATGCAAGTGCTCCCTCAGTTGATTTTAAATGATACTGCATGTCCTTGCACAGTCAACAAAGTGTGCTTTGCTTCTTATATAATTAATTTACATATATATTTACATCAGCAATACACCACAAGGTTATTTTATAATGACTCTACATAAAATTACAAACTTTTCACTGAATTCTCAATACAGTTGGTCTAATATAAAACAAAGTATACAGTATATCAATTAACAAGATTATCTGTAATATAATTTAAGAATACCTTTAAATCACATTTAAATTACTGAAACATAATACAGAATTTCAATTTGAATTCAAGAAAACAAAATCGGTATGAAATGAAACTGACAGAAAACAATTTAACAGTTGTGTTTACCTTGGAATTTAAACAATTAAACAATTATATTTAAAAGTTTTAGATAAAGCTTTGAAGTTTGAAGGTTATTAGATGTGACATGCAGACTAGATGGATAGATGGATGGATGGACAGATGAAATTCAAAGAAAATAATTTAACTATGTTATTTATATTTATTTATTACCTTGAAAAGCATTTTTTAAAACAAAATGGACTGATGGATGGATGGATGGATGGATGGATGGATGGATGGTTGGATGGATGGATGGACAGATAGATTCCCAAGTACTGAAATTTGCACAATCCTGGTAGTAATTCACAAGACTTTTACTGCAAGAACACATCAATGCTTGTGCACTTGATATGAAGCAAGGATTTTGTGCTGTTGTTGAGTAAGGGATCTCATACGATACATGTTGTATGAGAGATGTGCTGAGTTAGCCTGTGCACACCTCATGAGACTCTCTCCTCCTAACCCAAGTATGAGAAGACAATAATATTTTGCTAAACAGAAATAGTCCAAATCTATTTAGCGTCTACACGGAGATATGGATCAAATGTGATTTCCGCAATAAAGAGGAGAGCTGCCCACACCAGTATGGGTCCCTGGAGTCATGAAAGAGCATCTACATCTGATACAGTGTTTAACCATTCACTCACTGTGGTCTCATACTGCCCTCTGCAGGAAACTGCAACATCCCTTTTCCATTCTTGTGCATCCTTACACCATTTCTTCCAAAAAAACAAAACAAAAAAAAAAAACATTCACAGATAAATTATGAATTCCTTTATCAAAGAACACCAGAGGCAAATAACATCAAACATCTAAGAAATGTTTGATGTTTTTGCCTTTCCTGCTATTTTCTGTATTTCAAAAGCTTAAATATTTAATTGACTTTTTAAAAAATCAAATGAAGATTTAATGCATTTAATTTAATTCTTATACAATATCAACAATTATTAAACTATTATTTACAATAAAACGTTAATAAATAAAACTTCAGACCCAGTTATAAACATTTGAATTGTGAAACAAAGTAAGAAATAGCTAAATTACTAACACCCTTATTGTCACTTTTAAAGAATATAAAGCTTCAGTAGCTCAACTGGTATAGTATTTTGCTAGGTTTTTTTACATACATACTTAAAATGTATTTACTACCACAAAATGTACTATATATATTAAAGTAAAGAAAATGTGAATGTGTAACTGTAAATCTAGAATAACTATCCATCTGTCTACCACCACACTATCTATCTATCTGTCTATCTGTCCGTCTGACTGTCTATCTATCTAATGATATTGCAGCTTTGATCAAATCTGTAGAGAAGCTGTGAATGTGATGTCATTAGGTTGTCACTAGATGCCGCTCTGTTTTTGTAGATACGTAGACAGGCGAGCGAAGAAGTCTTGGGGTCCTGTTTCGTGTGTTTCTGGGATACTGGCGGACTGACTGCTCTCTGAAAGTCATGGCGACCAACAGCGAGCAACTGTCCCTATGCTTCGTAACTGATGCAAATCAAGAAGTCCACAGCGAAAGTGAGTATATGTGGGTGAATTATTTCTCAAGAATTATGGCAGCCTGGTTTAAGAATACGACGGGAATTGCCGAACTGAACGCGGGTATAACAGACAAGCTTGTTTTGTTTGTTGTAAAGCCTGTTGCGAGTAGGATGCTAAGCTAATACAAGCTAACTAGTCTTTTGTCCGCGTGATCCGTGAGACGCATATCCAACCGCGTTTATAATGCGTTATTATTTTCTACGCCCACATAATTTTATATTAGCACATCAATGAATTGGTTATATTGAACCTGTAAATGAGCAAGCAGTGCAGTTGCAGAGCACGCTTGTAGCCCTTGTGGGATGCGCGTGTTGAGATAGCTTCGCGGGAGCGCATCTCCATTCAGTCTTCTGAATGAAACAACTTGCAAACAAAAATTTAATGAAGTACTATATGTGCTTGTATTAACGGTAGGTGTGGTTATATTGTAAAAAAAAAAATAACTTTCAAAAAATGTGTTGTCTATCCATGTGGTACATAAAACAAACACACAAGTTTTCTTAACCGTGATAGCCGGTTTGCTAAACTGCATCTAACATCCATGTAATGTAGTAGTATTCTTATTTATGTTTCTGTATGCTTGGCCTGAGTGGTCGATTGTAAAAACTGCACTGATTGGGTTAACCCTCTGGGCTTCTTCGTAAATGGGTCACACTTAGCTTCCTCCCGCCCGAAAACGGGCGAAGCCTTAAAATTGTACTTTACTTTTTCCCAGGATAACCAATCAAATATAATTTTGTTCTATAATGTTTTCTGATTATTATTTAGAATTTTTAGAATTTTTAATGATACTTTGAATTAATTATATAATTTTTATGAGCTATTTTTTCCATTAGAATTAATATATCATTTTTTATTTTATATTTATTAAAAAAAAAAATTCAATAAATGCAGCATTTCACATCAAAATAGAGTGCCAGCCTAAAAAAAAAAATGTTCCAGGAGAAGAACTTCATCTAGTGGCTTTAAAAAATAGCCACTTTTGTGTAATGTCCTGTACCAGCCTGTAGGCTGTCTATAGCTTCCTATATATCCTATATAGAAAGGCTTTTTGATTCCTTTTGTTGTTTTAGACATGATTTCTCTATCTTATTCGTTTTTTTTATTTAGATATACATTTAGATATTCTAAAAGATGATTACTTTATTTTCTTAACAAAAATGTTTAGATAAAGTATCATGTTTTGCATTATGATTACAATCAAACTATAGCATTTGGTTAGAAAGGGAACACAATGTGTGTGTGTGTGTGTGTGTGTGTGTGTGTGTGTGTTGCATTTGAGCGAGAGTCTCTTTTTGTATTTTTTATTTATATATTTTTACATATTCTCAAAATTTGCTGTTGCAGTCTTACCAGTCTCTCTCTTTCTCTCTTTCTCTCTCTCTCTCTCTCTCTCTCTCTCTCTCTCTCTCTGTGTGTGTGTGCATTTGAGCAAGTTTTTTTTTTTTCATTTATTGATTTTATGTGGAATATTCTACAAATTTGCTGTTGCAGTCGCCAGTTTATCTGTGTATGTGTGTGTGTGTTTGTGTGCGTGGGTGTGTGTGTGTGTGTGGGGGGGGGGGGGGTCTTATTTGCACTCTTGATGTTCTAGAGTGTCACCCCTTCATTGCTGTACACTTTTTTTCAGCACAGTTGCTGATCTGTAGCTTGTACCACCAAAAGTTTCTCTGAGTTTTCCTATTTTTTCGTATTTCCCATTCATTTCCTATGTCGCCCGTTTTCGGGCGGGAGGAAGCTAAGTGTGACTTTTTTTTTTACGACCCTTTAACATATCAGAATCATCTCCTTGATTTTTTTGTGTGTTCATATAGGTAATACAACAAAAGTCACCAAGTTTCATACCCATCCGATGAAGCAAAAAAATTAAACATTTCAAAACGTTCAAGTTTTCGCCCGTTTTCGGGCGAAGAAGCCCAGAGGGTTTTAAGTAATGTTGGTTGTTACCGTCGGCCGTATGCTTACAACACAGTAACATAACAATTCAAAAAAATTATATATATATATATATATATATATATATATATATATATATTTAGGGGTGTAACGGTACGCAAAAATCACGGTTCGGTCGGTACGTACCTTGATTTAAAAGTCTCGGTTCATTCTCGGTGCAGTAAGGGAAAGAAATGCAAACATTAAACTGCAGGTTGTTTATTACTATAAACTTTTTTTTAACAATTTGTTTACACTTTTATATGGGATAACATTAAAGGGATACTCCACTCCAAAATGAAAATTGTTTCATTAATTACTTACCCCCATTTCATTCCAAAACCTGTAAAAGCTTCATTCATCTTCGGAACAAAATGTAAGATATTTTGGATATTATATTTATAGACGTTACACTGAGAAGAAAAGAAAAATAAAGACTTTATTCAACGATTCCTTTATCAAACGTCTCCTCTGTGTCTCTCCGCATCACTCAAACTGCCTACACTCTTCTGTGTCAGCTGCATCACAAGGATGCACTGTTTTCTTTCAAATCAAAGCATGAATACACATAGAAACAGTACATCCTTGCAGTGTTGCCAACTTAGCAACTTTGTCGCTAGATTTAGCGACTTTTCAGACCCTTTTAGCGACTTTTTTTCCAAAAAAGCGACTAGCGACAAATCTAGCGACTTTTTTTGACAGACCTTATTTAGTCTCTGAGACTCTCTGGTACTGCTGCACGAGCTCTCTCTCTCTCCCAGCGCGCGCACACGCCTCTCTCTCTCTGCATCTGCTCTATTCAGCGAGCAGAGAGGAGCAGCACTTTCAGATAAAAAAAAAGATATTCTGTTGCTTCTAATTCTATTTTACATACAAGTATAGCCTAAATCACAGTACAACCATTGTCTTAATCTTATGTGTATGTGATTTCATTAGACACTGTCGTGAATAGGATTTTAGTGCAGAGATTAACATCTTTGAGAGCTGGTTATGTAGTCTTAATGGACCGCGTTTCAGTCATTATAATATTAATTCCGTCGTCGGACAACAGAAACAGTAAAATATAAAAATAAAAAACGTTTTATTGAGAATTTTGGCTGCAGTAAAATGCAGTACATGAGCACAGAAAGGGCAAGATAATATGACGCACTTACGTCATGAATATGCTAATTAGCATATGACGTCATCTAGCGGCATTTAGCGACTTTTCAGGCAGGGTTTAGCTACTTTCTGAAAGAAGTTGGCAACACTGCATCCTTGTGGCTGGCTGACACAGAAGACCATAGGCAGTTTGAGTGATGTGGAGAGACACAGAGGAGACTGTTGACAAAGGAATCATTGAGTCATTATTTTAGTTTTCTTCGCTTACAAACAGTATTTTCGTCGCGTCATAATGTTACGGTTGAACCACTGATGGCAGATGGACTATTCTGATGATGTCTTTCATACTTTTCTGGACTTTGACAGTGTAACTTTCTTGACAGTCTATGGGACAGTCACAAGCCTCCCAGTTTTCATCCAAAATATCTTAAATTGTCTTCTGAAGACAAACAAAGGTTTTACAGGTTTGGAACTAGGGGTGGGCGATATATCTAACGATATGATCATGCGCATCTAATCAGTAAATCTGGTACCGTGATTAGCGCTAAATCGCCATCACCTGCTTGTAATTGGAGCTGCATTTAATAGACAGAGCTATAGATCACTGACAAGCTACGCAATATCGCGTTCATTATCCCAGATGAATCGCCTTCAATAATGAGTGTGTTATTCCGTAGCTGGTAAGTGATCTAGGCTCTTTCAGTGGCAGTTGACAATCGCGGTGGGTTGTCACGGCAACCATCACAGCCCTACACACTGATTCAGTTTCCCTCTGCAGCATCAGAAATTATATAATAATCAGGCCTGATTCACTGGTTGAAGTTATCTTTTTTTAATCGTCTGAAAATCAAAAGTGATTTGCCAGGCTGATGTTATTATGCAACAGCTCTGCTGACTGAGTGCATAGAAGTTCTATGTGCTCAGCCATGTAGGTCAGATATTATGTAACAAGCCCTTAAAACATCCTTTCTTGTCTTTATATAAGATGCGTTATGACTATTTTTAATTTCAGGGCTCAACATTAAGGTTTTTTGGCCCAGTCATTCAGATATTTTTACTGGTTGCTTTGCCATTATTATTATTATTATTTTTTTTTGTAAGCAAATATAAATAAAAAAAATCTTTTTTATCGTGTTTTAATTTGTAAAACTTACTGTAAGAGCTGTATAACTGCATAGAGGGATAATACATAAACACACTTAAAAAAAACATGTGCTGGAAAACAGTGGCATATGGTGATTTGATTTGATTTTCTGCCCATTCGAACTGATGCTTACAAGACTATCACAAATCAGTGTCGCAGAATCTCACTGCTTTTGTGACATAAGCAAAATCCACAAAAACAGTGCATGACAGAAAACAAAATGTTTACATACAAAAGTTAGATCACCACCACCCTTTTTGTGTGTGTGTGTGTGTGAGTGTGGTGTTTTTAGTTGGTTTGTTGAATTTATATGTATTTATTTTTGTTTCAGAGTGAAAACAGAGGGTTAACGCATTTCGTGTCCAATTTACAGAGCAAAGACTACAGTAATAATCTCAAAAACTAAGACTGGGATTCAGTTAAATCAGTTTTTAAAATGGAGTGTGCCGTAGACACCGGTCCTGGTAAGTTACAAAGTTTTTGTACTTAATACTGCCACAGTATTAGCATTGTGCTTTAATCATGTGAAATGTTGCAAATGGCACATTTACTGTTGGTATTGTTACATGTAAGTGCTTTCCATGTAAGCATATATTCAGGTGTTTTCAGATGTGCCACATTATTCATTTATTTGACGTCGTCTGACTTCTACATTTTTCTCAAAGATAACTTAACTGATATTCCCAGTATTTGTTTTATATTTAAGTTTGAAATTTGGGATTCAGATATTGTTGCCATTAGGTTCTCTGTGTCCATTTTTAAGGTAAAGCTAAGTCTGCATTATAACCTTGTGACTTTTTAATATAACTTTCTTGTAACTGTTAGGTAACACTTCTGTCATGCTGTAGTTATGTTCACATAACTATGTTTGTAAACATTGTACGTTACCTCTACAGATGATGGGCCATCTGATACTGCTGTTCCATATGAAGCCATTACTGTAAAGGATG
Source organism: Carassius carassius (assembly GCF_963082965.1). Classification (NCBI taxonomy): domain Eukaryota; kingdom Metazoa; phylum Chordata; class Actinopteri; order Cypriniformes; family Cyprinidae; genus Carassius; species Carassius carassius. The sequence goes on from NC_081773.1 coordinate 22,111,664, forward strand.
GGAGTGAGACCCCAAAAAAGAAAAACAAGAAACATAAGAAACACAAAAGTAAGAAGAAACGTAAGAAGCGCAAGGGAGAAAAGGAGAGTAGCTCTGAATCTGGAGTAGAGTCAGATGGCGATTCCCAAACAAGAACGAGGTGAGAGGTTTAGTTGCTTGGCAACGCTGAATGTATTTTTTTTTTCTTGATGCTTTTAGATTCTTTTAAATTAAAAGCAAATATTTTCCTTTTTTACAGCATGAAAAAAGATGGCTCATCTAACCTTGAGGCTGATGATCATGCGAATGCCACAAAAAATTGCACAGAAGGTATGTCCGTGTTTTTTTTTTATTAACAGACGATCTGGCTAATTATGTTTATGTACGATTTGAAACTGATTTACTGTGAGTTTTAATGGGAAATGTATCATTTGTAAAGTAAAAGCAAATTATATGTGTCTTTACAGACCTCAGTGATGTGGAAGCTGATGCCAAGGTTAAAAAGCAGAAACATCGTGTTGGAAAAAAGAAGAAAAAAAGAAGACGGAAAGAGGAGGAAAAGCAGGAGGTTCCAAAAAAGTCCTCATCTCGCTCAAGATCGGCGAGTACCTCAGGGTCAGAATCAGAACCAGACTCCAAACAATCACAAAAATTGCAGATGGCATCTTTAAAGTTGGACAGGAAGTCGCCTATTGTTGCAGCTAAATTTCCAAAAGACAAATTTAAAGATAGCACGCCCCAATTGGAAGATAAAAAGAGAGGAATGACTTTGGATAACACTGAAGAAGAAAGTTTAAAATTAGAAGGGATAAAAAAGATGTCTCCTGAGACTGCACATGCACTAATTGCAGAGAGGGACATAAAAGTGGAAGCTGTTGGTGAACAGGAAAGTTTTGGTAAAGTGCAAGAACTTCCTGATATTATTCCTAAGCAAGAGAATGTGCACAAAGAGCAAGCTGTGCAGAAGAACATTTCGAAAGAAGCAAATGGGAATCAGAAAGAAAAGAAAAAACAGTCCCTCTCCAGGTCAAGGTCACGATCGCTTTCAGACACTAAAGGGAAAAAATCGAAACACAGTCGCTCTAGAACTCCAAAGCATTCATCTGGTAAAGTAGGACGTCATAATGACAGATCATCTTCAAGGGACAGATCTGTGTCTGCCCCTGGTGGTAAGGATCGAACAAAAAGAAGCTTGAGGTCTGCATCAAAACAGTCACCGTCTAAAGTAACAAAGAAAACTGGACGCAGGTCAGAGTCACTCTCTAGAAGAAGAGCATATCGCTCAGACTCAAGGTCCCGCACAAGGACCAAAAGATCGAGGACTAGGTCTCCACAACGTGGTCATCGCTCAAGATCTAGGTCAACAAGAAGACCAAGACATTCACGCTCAAGATCAAAACAATCTGTTTCTCGGCGGAAGAATCGGCGCTCAAGATCACGGTCCGGATCTGTACGGAGAGGAAGACAGTCAAGGTCCCGCTCTCGAAAGAGGACACCTGTTTCTCGGGCAAGGCGGTCCAGGTCTAGATCTGTCAAAAGAGCAAGGCGAACTCGCTCAAGATCCGTTGTGATTCTTAAGCGATCTAGATCACACTTAAGAAAAAAAAGAAGATCTAGATCAAGATCCGCTCGTAGAAGATCAGGTTCAAGAAGCCCAAGATGTCGAAGTAAGTCTCGGTCCCCTCAACGCTCCAGGCCCTCCGAGTCGCGTTCTCCTGCAGTCCGTCAAAGGAGGTCAAAATCTAGGAGCCCTCATAGCACAAAGTCAGAGTCAGTATCTCCTCAACGATGTAAAAGATCAAAGTCACGGACATCTTCACATAATTCAAAGTCTGAATCACCAAAATTAAGAACTAAAAAGCAAAAAAGTAAACGCTCAAGGTCAATTTCTCAGAGACGCACATCAAGATCTATTTCCAGGGAGCGACAGTCATCAGATAGAAGTATATCCCCTACCAAGAAAGCACACTCTAAATCTCCGACTAAAGAGGAAAATTCCTTAAAGGATGAGAGTTCAAAAGAAACTAAACAGCAAATTGTGGATGCTGTGGAGGAAAATGTAGAAGTTAAAGGGACAGAAGAGTCAAATCATTGGAAACCAGTGTTTACTGAATGTACAGCTGTGCAAAATCCATCAAATGAAGACACAACATCATCAGAATTTGAGACACAAAATAAAAAAATCAAGGAAGAGTCTGAAAATCTCTCTGAATGTGAAGAAATACCAAACCGATCCAGATCTTTGTCGTCAGAGCCAGTTCCTCAACATGGTACTGCAAGATCAGATGAAGATGATCAATCAGGGGGCTCACGATCACCTACACCAAGTAAAGTAAAACAATCAAAGTCCTCCAACAAAATGTCACCTGTACGGAGAAAGCGCTCCAGATCAGTTTCGTTCACACAGAAAAGGCGATCCAAGTCGAAATCGGTCAGTAGAAAGAAGAAGTCAAGGTCTCCGGTTAGAAAACGCAAGTCCAGGTCTCCCTCACATAGTCGTAAAAGGAGGACGATATCTCGGTCACCTGTTCGGAAAAGAAGATCACGATCAAGATCAACCAATCGAAGGGCAAAATCAAGATCGAAATCTCACACAAGAACAAAGCGCTCAAAATCGAAATCCCCCAAGCGGAAACGGTCAAAGTCTAGATCGCCAGCTCGAAAAAGGAGGTCCAAGTCACGTTCCCCTGCTAGAAAGAGAAGATCTCGTTCACGGTCAAGGGCTCGTCTGTCCCGATCCAGAAGATCACGCTCTGTTTCACGTCGTAGGAGACCAGCATTTCGTGGGCGATCTTTTGATAGACGAGATCGATGGAAACGTGAACCAAGCCACTCACCAGTTTTGATTCTCCGTAAGAGGAGGTCCACCTCAAGATCTCGACGCAGTTCTAGCAAGACGCCACCACGTCTTACTGACCTAGGTAAATATACGCTTTGCTTGGCTTCCCTTTCTTGGTAGCATAAATAATATTAAAGCTGACTTAAATAATTGCATGAAATGTCTGTCTAAATAACTTACCTTAATTGATTGTTCAAACAGATAAAGATCAACTGTTGGAGATTGCGAAGGCCAATGCTGCTGCAATGTGTGCTAAAGCTGGAATGCCCATACCTGAAAGTCTCAAGCCGAAGGCAATTCTACAGTTACCTCTGCCAACCCCAGGTCCAGCCCCCTTGTCTTTGCCTCTACCATTGCCTGTGCCCAATTTACCAATGAATCTGCCCATGGGTATACCAGGTATGCCTGCAATGCCAAACATGACAATGAACGCTGCCATGGCAAGTATGACTGCGGCGACAATGACGGCTGCTCTCTCAAACATGGGTGCCCTGGCCTCTATGCCTCCAATGCCTCCACTTCCTACCATTACCAACAAGCCCCCTTCAGCACCAACACCTAATCTGGCCAGTATTGAGGAGGTGAAGAGGAAAGTAGCTCAACAAGCTAACAGCATTAGCATCAAGGAGTTTACAGAGGTAAGATTTGTTTGTGTGAACTGCTATCCCAGTTGTTTAATGTATCATGGAGTATAAATATTGGGTTTGGTAAGGTGTTTTGTTTTAGTTTTTTTGTTTTAAAAAACAATCTGCTTTACCATTATTAATAAATAAATAAAAATCTATTATTAAGTTTTCACAATAATATTGTTTTACTGTACTTTTGATCAAACAAGTGCAGCCTTGGAGAGCATAATAGACTTATTTCTAAAACATAAACCTTACCAAGCCCTAATATATCTATATAAAACCAATCTTTATAGTATTATTATAATTTCATTTCTTTTTTTTTTTTTTTAGAAATGTAAACAGATCGCAGAGAGTAAGGAGGAGATGAGTATTGCACGGCCACATGTTTCAGATGATGATGATGATGAGACACGGGTGAGTATTTAAGCTTAAATTTAGAGCAGCAAAACAACTTTATACCAAGAATGTGTTGAAACAAAATGGAGAAATATAGTTTTTGGCCTCAAATTCAATGGGCTGCACAATTAATCAAATGTGATTGTCATGCATATCTTTCAGTGAAGCACGGTTCTGTGATCAGTAGTAAATAATATTCCAAATATGCCCTGCCGACGAAAGGTAATGCAAGTCGTTCCAGGGTTGTAGCTAGAAGGGATAATACCACATTTAACAAGATGTTTTTATTTCAGTCTCACTTAGCATTGCATTATAAAATATACTTAATTATGATAAAATTATAATAAGAAGAACTCGATAAACCATTGTGTATTTATAAGTCTAATTGAATCAATTAAAGCAGTTCCATCTTCTGTTTCCTAGAGCAACATGCTTTACCTTTCTTCTTTGGTGCATCTTTGGAGTTTCAACGAGAGAGTGCACTCTGATCACTGATTTACTGATCACAGAACTGTGCTTCACTGAAAGCTAACATGACAATAGCAGCTTTTGCCTAATCGTGATTGTGATTTAATTTTGATTAATCATGCAGCTCTAACCGTTTTATTAATTGGCCTCGTTAATTTAATCATGTTGTGTCATTTTGAACTAATTAAAAAAAAATCTGTCTTGGTTGCCTGTATTTACCTCTTGTTTGTTTGTAACTATTTTGCAGTAACCCACTGTCATTCTGCTGCATCTCATATATAGTCCTGATGATGGTCACCTGTGGCTCGCAAGGATGATCTCCGTCATGTAAATTAAGCTTTTGTTTGCTCACAGGACATTTGAGCATCTGGACACTTGAAGCTACATTAATTTCAGTTATCTTTAAATGGTCATTTGTTGGAACAACTGCAAGCTACAGGAATCTTTTTTTTACCCTAGACTAAAAACTACCAGAGTAGACCATTCAGTATGTCTAAAAGTGGAATAAAGGAGGTAAAGTGTAAAACAGACATACTATCTGCCCAGACTGACAGTGAAACTTTTTCAGGCTTGTTTTTACTTTTACTACATATGGTGCCTCATGATACCATGAAGAAGGACCTCTGGTAGATTTTACACAAAGTTATAGGTGTACCTAAAAGAAGAAACAGATTTTGGGGTGCAGTTTAGATCACAGGTCAGGTCTGTTGGTACACATTTTCAGAGCTTTCTGTTAACATACATAGATATGATTATTTTAGGAGTATATTTTCCGTCTTTTAAAAATTCATGAAGTGTTAATCACTTGTTTAAATACATTGGTGAAGAGAATTGTGATTGTTCCTTAACACTTTTGTGAACTTTTAAAGCAAATTAAATGTTGAGGTTCAGAGTTGTTGCTGTACTTGACTGCTATACTTAACATGATGTTTGCATTGGGGTGCATTGTAAGGCTTTTGACCACAGACTTTCTTTGAGTTACATTGGTTAAACCTTGCCGTACTGCTTGCCAATAACTGGCATTGTGGTATGTCTTTATCTAAAAAAATATATATATTTACAGATTCATTGATTTTTTTTTTTTTTTTTATCATGTAGTGGATCCTTGTAAATGACAGACCATGGTGCAGTTGTGTAGTATACAATGCTGTTTTATCTTTGTGACTGAAATATTTGACCCAGCAAAGCTGCAGGGTGAGATGCTGTATTTACAGGAGTGAAAGCATGTCAGCCATCACTATTCTAGATAAGGAGTAATTAAAATGCATATGATTTGAATAAGATTATTGTTTAGACGTACTGTATATTGTGTAGGTGTGCATTTTGTCCATTTTTCTTTACCTCTCCCCTCCACTGTGCTCTATGGTGGAGACTCCTTTACCAATTTAACTAAAAAGAAATGTGATGTCACAGCTCCTACTAATTAACGTAAAAAAAAATTATCTAAAGATTGATGGTTAAAGAGTATGTTCAACATGAGATGTTACATGCTACATTAGCTGTAGATTTGGCACTGTATTGTTGTCCACATTAAATGTAAAAAAAAAAAAAACTGCTTGCACTTTATTAGATTAATATTAACAATAGATTTCAAACCGTAAATGTAAAGCATTGTGTATTACAGGATCTAATTTTGCCATTATTTTCTTATTGTTCATTTTAAGGTACAGTTAGCCCAAAAAGGAAAATTCTGTGGTCATTTACTCACCCTCATGTTGCTTTAAACCTGTAAAACTTTCTGCAGAACATAAGATTTTGAAGGTTTGGATAAACGTGAGGGTGAGTAAATGATGACAATGTTAATTTCTGAACCATCTCTTTAATTAGAAAGCCGTCATCATGAAATGAGTTTGGCCATGTTGAAGTCTCCTTAAGGATAATATGAAAAAAAGTTTTTTCTGCATCTAAGGTACAAGCCCACATTCCTCGCATAGAATGTGAACCGACATCAGTTTTGACAAAGCATTTTTATCTTTTCCATCACATTGTGAAATATAATGGCACACACTTTCTATATAATGCAACTTCAAATATTAAAGGAAACAATCTACACAACTTTTGGAAATGTGTTTTCTTTGATAACCAGTTAAAATGAAAAAAAGTTGGTCACTTATTAAAAATATAAAAAGATCATTGTGTCTGATTTAATTTAAGCTCCACAGTACATTTGACATCATTTCACAGTTTGCTCTCATGATGTCAAAGAAAGTATGTACCAGTGATTAACTCTTATCAGTCCTGTATTATCATGGAAAGCATATCATCTGCCACTTAGTACATGACTCTAATAATCTCTTTTCAGAGACCGTATAGGCCATATGGCAAAAAAAGGTGCAACATTTTTATTTTATATCTAACATTATATTAGATATAGATATTTTAATTTGACTCGAAGACATACTGTCCGTTTGTGGACCGCGGCGTAGAGAAGAGTAAGTTAGCAAACCTAACGTTAGCCGTTCAATCTTGTGTAATCTATAGAAATAAAGTAAACGGTCGAAGAATAAGTAATAACAAAAATTCCCTCTCAGTGATGTAAATCATATTTTTAATGCAACTTGTTTCTAAATACTGCAATTATTTTCAGGGATGTTTTACCGCCCCCTGCCGGAATCACAGATTATGTCGAAAAGAAAAGGAAACGGGAAGTTGTCGAGTGCGTTACGTCGATTGCTGCTTTTCCGCAAATGAAAGGTTGAACCGAAGTTACTTGTTCTTATAACACTCAGTTTAAAAGACAAACATCTAATTTAAAATTAATAAGTACAGTTGAGCACGTCAATGCCGATATATAAAAAGGTTCCCAAAGTCAGCGTGAGTCGTAAAAGGGCAGTGACATTTGCATATAGAATGGACAGAATAGCTTAGCTTACCAAACCGTATAATTATCACCAGTTCTGTAGGAATTAAACTTACTTTAGTACGTGGACAGTAGTTTCCTATCTGTTCCCATATTTACTTTATGGAGCAGTCGAATAATGAGGACAGTGAGGCCACCGTGGACGTGCATTTTACAGAGATGGCTGATTCACTAGTGGCCTGGAAAGTTCATATGGAAGTTTTTGCCATTGAAAACCCTTTAAGAGTGAGTAATGTTGAATTCACACTCCTGTATCCATCTGGATAATTTTATTAAAGCCTGACGTGTGTATAACCCGCGTATAGATGCATTTAAGGACTGATATATATTAAAATAGCTTTCTTGTCAAACATATAACGGACATGTCCATATTGCGATTAACTAATAGTTTTAAACACGTCAAGTGTTTGCTTGGTTTGACAATGTGTCAAAAGCGAATGAAAAAAAAAATCATATTGTCATAGAGTCATGTAGTTGGGGATTTGTTGGTTGCACATTCATGCTGAAAATGTGTCTTTCCACTTTGTCCAAAAGATGCTGTTGGACTGAGATCTGTTGACTGTGAACTCATGGAACCAGAGATAAATTACTTTGTGACATGGGACTTTATACCGCATAATCTTCACAGTAATCTTATTTAATGGGCCAAAAGAAGATATAATCTTTTTCCTAATGATATGATGCAAGCTTCAGATTTGATGATTATGCATTTGTGAGGTGGTTGAACCTGAATGTCTGTAACTTGGAAAAAAGAAAAACAATTTCTTGGTATAAACGGTCACAACTACTAACCTTTTAGTTTTTTGGAATATTTATGGAGATTTGGACATCAGTGAATTTCCCTGACAGCTTCTTTGTTCCTCATCATAAAAAAAGGAAAACAGGAACTTATGGAAATAACATTGTCATTGTAAAAGTGTTCGAATCGATCCAGATATTTATTTATTATTATTATATATATATATTTTTTTTTTACATTGTGTGTGTGTGTGTGTGTGTATGGAGTTTGGTGCATATAATTTATCAAACGAATCATTTAGCTTAATACACTCTGTCCTTAAAGTGTAGCATCACATACTTCCTCCATAATTTGTTTAATGTCAGAAATGGAGACATATTATATACCCGCTAAGTCTTTTGAGTTTAGCTCTGAAATATTGATGTGCCTTTACAAGTCAGGTAGTTCAGTGAATAAACAAAGCAATAAATAACAAAGCATATTGCACTCATTTGTTTGCCATTTTTCTACAAGATGATTAGGACATTGCAGTGGTGAATAGGTGTGTTTGTCTTGGCTGAAGAAATTTTCCACTTGACGTCACCTTTGTTGAGCTGTTACACAAATCCTGGCCATCAGACAGCCTTAAGTCAAGTTGTAGACATTGTTATTATAATGTAGAGCAATGACCAGTTGTTTCTATTGCCCTTTTTTTATATAGTTCAACTCAAAGATTGATTTACAACAGTGACGCACAACAGGTTTTGTCACTTTGTCTCATGATAAATGAGCATTTGTTTAGGAGATTTTGAGACATAATACACAATAGAGCAAGTACTTATGTCCAAAGACTAGAAGTTGTCTATACCACAAATAGGTTATTTTTTAGCTTAGGCAACAGGTTTCTGGTGTGTGCAGTTTTCCAAATAGGATGGAAACCTTGAGTTTAGTGGAAATGGGATGAAAGAATAATAATGATAGGAAAATAGTATGCTGTTGAAAAATGGAGAAAATGGAAAATCTGTTCCATTGTGTTTTGCAATGTGGAAACAGGAAGCAAGTTCTAGGACACGTATTACAATGCGTATGCAAATATGATTGAAGAAGAAGGTCATGTTACCACCATAGACGGATACAAAGAGGTCCCAAATATACAGTTAGAGGTCATTCAGTAATAGTAGAGCTTTTTCAATGGTAGCTTGATTCTTAAACATATTATTCACTATTATCGGACACTTCTTCATTGTTGTGAAGGAGCCATGAATGGAACTGATGAAAAAAATGATATATAATTGCATAACAATTAAATTGTGGGAATAATTTACTCAAAAATGAAATTTGTTTCTTTTTCCATTGAACACAAAATAATATATTTTGAAGAAATAAAAACATTTTCTGGCCCCTAAGATTTTTTGATTAATGTCCATTGTTTTTTTTTTTGGCCAAAACTGTTTGGTTACAAACATGCTTCTTTGTTTGTTTTTTGTTTAGAATACAGGTTGGAACTACATTAGAAGGAGTGAATAATGTCCAAATTTTCATTTTTGTATAAAATGTTCCTTTAATTGTGGTAAGCCACTCAAACACTTTAATTGGCTGAATGTTTGTACGCACAGGTTCCACTGGAACACACACTTTCTTTTCACATTTTCAGCAGTTTTTGCTCGTGGCTGTTTCTTTTTTTTTAACCTCCGTAATGCAGATCATCATCTCTTCCCAAGTAAACAATCTTAATTTCAGAACTTATCATTGTGGTGTCATCTTCCACCCTCAGTTCTTTGAACCGTCCTGTTGACAGTGGCACATGCGTGCAGCATTTTGTCCAAACAATAATAAAAGGACACATTTAATTTATAATTTGTCTTAAATCTCATTTTGTAAAAAAGAAAAAAAAAAGAAAAACGTTAATCAAATCGTGAATTGAGTGAATCGTTACATCGCTAGTGAGGTCTACATTTTTTAAAGGGACAGGCAAAAATCCCTTTCTTATTACATTTACTATACTCTTGGCTTCAATACTAATTTTGTTCAAGCTTACACATTTACAGACTAACAAGTTCTTGTCTGTTGTGAACATGAGAGAGTCTTGTGTAGTTTAGACCATTCTAAATTTGAAATGAGCTTTTTAAATTAATAGAATTTGCCTTATATTAAAGGCTTTATCAAATGTATTCATTTAAGCATTGAAATTTTATTCATTTCTTCATTAGTTAATTTAGTTTCACTATTACTGGAATATTTTCCACTGGTTTCACCCTCAATCAATGTGTCAAAAAGGTTTTTTTTTTTTTTTTTTTTTTTTTTTTTTTTAGAGGTTATTCATAGTCAGCTGGTTGTCTCATGGTGAAAGAATCCACTTTGGTTGTTTCTTTCTGTGGAAAGTCTGGAAGGAGTTTTGACACTTGCTGTATGTGACACGGGCCCTGGAGCAGTCATAAACTCAGCTGGGTGTCTAGTCAGTGGAAAATGTAAGCTGTTCTCGTAAAAGTGTCAGATGAATTGACATTCCCTGAGCAAACCCATTCTGATATCATAACCTAAGCCAGGGTCTTATAAACAAAACACTGACTCATTTGGAAACTTGAAACCCACTTCCTGAATTGGTGCTTCAAAACACGAAGTGTGCCATTTAAGTGCACAAGTGGGTGAAAACTTGATATGGAGCTCAAGTCAGTTTGGGCTATTATTATCTTGCTATTTGTACCTTGTGCCATGACCCATATCCCACCTTTACACACATTTCTTGATAATGACCTTATTTGCCATTAAATTGACCACAGGTCCTTTTATTTTCCATTACACTGATGACAGATAATAACTTCATTTGCCATTACATTGACAGAAAATAATTACTTTATTTACTCTTAAATTGAGGTTAGAAAAGAATTTAATTTGCCATTTGACTAAATAATGATCCAGTTTCCTGATTCTTTGACATCATAATTTTATTCATCGTTACATGACAGCAGAAAATGTCATTTTCAAATTGAGTATTCAATTTAACAATACATATATGCTAAATGTAGGAACTGATATTCTTATATAAATATAGGAAGTGACAGTAAATTAAATTAAGGCAAATTAAATATGAAAATATTTTTATTATACAACTTCATTTTCTGTAGATTATTTATTAGGTTTTTTTTGCTGTAATTTGTACATTTCATAGTCATTTTATTTGTTGTTACTCTGACGGTAAATAATAATCTAAATTTGCCCTATATTTTAAACCTGTACTTTTGGCTTCTAGCTATTTAAAGCTGATGAATTCAGCTGTTTGTGGAACGGAAAGTTTTTATATGCATATTAATACCTTTTGGTTTCTACCTGTATAAAAGCATACATAAAACACAGCAACACAACCTAATGCTGTCCTGTTCACCATTTTCCACTCTGTATTCCTTTTTGTTATAATTCTTTTTTAAGGTTTTTGTTTTTTTCTCTATCCATTCCCTAATAAGAGGCCTTGTTCCACTTGAACTAGATTCCCAGCTTTTGGACTAAAAACATCTGCACATATGACTGGCAGATGCTTATGGCTAGTGTAGACATCTCTGTGCTTATCTTGAAAAGGAAAGCTTTTACCAGATAGAGAGGGGGAAATTTGAGTGAAAGGCATGCTGAGAATTTCTAGTATGTATGCTCACTTCAAGGTTTTATTTAATTTGAGAAAATAGATAGATAAAAGAAATGGGAGTTCCAGAGTTAGTTCTGTCTAGGTCAGTAATATTTATTTTGAAAGTAGTCTTTTATTCTCAGGAGGGCTGCAATTATAGAATCAGAAATACAGGAACATTGTGTTTTCTATTGTATGATTTATTTTATGATTTTTAAAATGTAATTTATTCCTGTGATGGCAAAGCTGAATTTGCAGCAGCCATTACTCCAGTCTTCAGTGTCACATGATCGTTTAGAAATCATTTAGGCCTAAATATACTGATTTGGTGCTCAAGAAACATTTCATATTTTCAATGTTGAAATCAGCATTGCTTAATATTTTGTGTGAAACTGATACTTTTGTTCTCACAATCCTTTGATGAATGGAAAGTACTGACACCAAAGTGTAAATATATCAAATCTGTGTACACTTTTTTTCTCTCTCTCTCTCTCTCTCCAGATTTTATCTAATCATTGTTTTGCTATACAATTTTATATTGCAGTCATCATTAACTGGTTGTGCTTCAGGTAGCAAATCATGGTGACCCAACACCGAAGCAAAGTGTTGTTATTTGCATTTTATTATATTGTTTAATTTTAGTTTACTTCTGTTTAGTGTTATCAAGCCTGTAAAAGTAGATGATATGTTTAGCTTGATAAAGAATCACAGTTAATCTCTGTGCATCAGCTGCACTGTCGTCAGTTTCAGTATTTGGTAATAGTTGTGTGTACACAGGAGACTTGAGAGAATATGGATCGTGTTTGTATTGCTTTCGAGACTGAGAAAATAACACCAAGCAGATGTGTTAAAGATGAGACGTGATAACTAAATGCCACTTGAACAGATAGAAAAAGAAAAGCTACTCTTCAATAATAACGGACAAATCCACTGCCCCTGGAGTCAGACAGGAGAAAATTAACACCCATGGAAAGTATGCTGCGGGGAGCGCTTGATAACACAGCTGCCCTTCTGCCCAGCTCAGCTGATTTAGATTTTCCATCACGATGGGAGGGGCAGCATGAAAGAGACCGATACAGATCATTGTTTTACCACACTGTGTGTCCTGAAATGGTATGACTGAATTGAGCAGAGATTGGCCGAACTGGATCTGAGCTGCATGGAAAGCAATGGCGCATAGTTTCCAAGACTTGCATTCTCAGGGTGTGTGTGTTTAAGTGCGAGTCTGTGATTAGTCAGCAGAGCCATTCGTTTCGGTACAGAATGGGAAAGTGAGGTGGAGCCTGTAAGCCCAGTCACCCCTCCCCTGTAGTAGGCGGAGCCTGTTGTTGTGCAGCTGAGAGGGGCCTTAATATAAAAGGAAACAGATGAGTGAGCTGCAGTCTTACGAAGCTTTCAAGACGTTTGATCGGTGGTGCAGGAGGACAGACCATTCCAGAAGATTCTGTCGCAACAAAGCAGTGTCACATAACCTTACAGGGGGGTTTATTTTATGTGCATTGCTCAGTTTGACCCATTTCCTTTGTGAAAACGCTCTAGGCTCTCTACAGGACTGAGATCGTCTGAGAAGGACGGGAAGAAAAGCAGAAGCAAAGAGGGTGATTTCAAAGCATTTGTTTTCTGAAGCAGGCGTCATTCGTGTCCTCACGCTGGGGAAGGCAAAACGGACACGTCTCAGTCCCTCCTGCCCTTTACATTCTCTAACCTCTCAAGTCCTCCGGAGGATCCGTCAACGGGCTTCAGTCATGCACCTGAAAACCATGAAGTGTAACCCTTTCTGCCTTATCGCTTCCTTGGAGGATCCAGATATGTTTAACAGACCTGAGCAGAGGGTAAGGCTACATTGACATGGTGCCTTATGATATCAAAATAGCTTTAAATGCTGGAAGTCAAACTGCTAGAAAACCATGAATGACAGAACGCTGTCAGAAAGCGATCCAACAGCTCTTTGAATTCCTCATACAATCTCGTCTTTATTGATGCCAACTTGATTTGTGCTTTCTGTGAGGTTTGTGGTTGACTGAATGACCTACTTATGATATTTGTATTTAGCTAAATATCTAGTTGATTGGTTGTGGTAGTAGTGGTTAGGTCATGGAATAAGATGCTGTGGGAACATTTAAAGAGCATTTGGCTGGACAATTTGGGGTTTTTGTATCTGACGTAAGCACAACACCTATGCACAATAGGAATAACCCAGGATGTGTGGATCATACTCTATTAAATCTCTGCATAGCTTGAAATGGTCCATAAGGACTTTTTCTGTCAGGTCCACCTGCATGTTCACAGCATGCAGTAAGTCTCTGTTACCTTGGAAACCAATATCTTGCCGAGCACTGACAGACGTTATAATTTTTAGGATGTGTATTAGATTAGTACTATGTGCGTCAGTACGGTTAAATATAGAAATGTTCACTGAATATCAGTCTGGCAGCATCCCCAAAAACAAGCTAAATGGATTTGGCACTATAAAGTCTTACGAGTGCAGGCTCACCATGGGGTGGGGGTAATCTAGTGGTTTAGACTTGAGGCTGGTTAGAAAGGTTGTCAGTCTGACTCTGAGCCTAAATGGGGGCACACTTAAAACCTGACCTCAGATTGCGCCACAGGGGATGTTTATTTGTGTATTCCTGAATCACATGCAAAATGGTCCTTTCTTAATTTCTGTTTCCATGAAGATATAAAGTGAAATGTATTCATCTGAGATGTTTCCTCTCATCCACAGGCGAGTTTTGAGTATCTGTTCCGTGCCTTCGACCGAAACGTCACCTTCCAGTTCTTTAAGAGTTTTCGTCGGATCAGAATTAACTTCACCAATGCTCTGGCTGCTGCAGAGGCAAGAGCAAAACTGCACAAAAGTGTCTTCAATGGCAGGGAACTGCGACTCTATTTTGCCCAGGTATGTCATTTAAATGTAGCCTATACATATATTGCATATAATAAATGTGTATTGTCTATATATATATATATATATATATATATATATATATATAATTTTTTTTTTTTTTTTTTTTTTTTCATTGCATGTGTACATAGACGCACACACACACACACGTTATATATATATATATATATATATATATATATATATATATATATATATATATATAATTTAAATATAAATAGTAGTAATAATAAGGTTATTTTTTATGATTATTATTAAATAAGAATATGTTTTTATTTATTTGTTATTTTTAACACAGTTGTCAAATGGGGGGTGGGGTGGGGTGGGGGGAGAGATACTGACCAAGTGACTGTATAACTGTATAAACAAAAATATTGTATTTTGTATATGCTATATCATTTTTAATGACTGTATATTGATTGTATGATTGTGTAATATTTTATAATGACTTCTAAACTGTAATGTCTTTTTATTACTGTTTATTTTATCACACCTGGTCAAGGCTACAGTGTACTGATTATTACAAAAAAACTCTTCTTTCTAGTCTGTGCATATTGGCAGTCCACACCTTGAACCTCCAAAACCAGATAAGCAGTTCCTCCTGTCCCCTCCTCCGTCGCCTCCTGTTGGTTGGGAGCAGTCAAAGGATGCCACACCTGTCATTAACTATGACCTTCTGTGTGCCATTGCCAGACTAGGGCCAGGTAGGAAACGCGTTCATAAATGTAGTCTTTTTTTTTTTTCTGAATGTTCCATTCTTTAAAAAAATAGGTCATAAATTATTCATGTAATTTGACCTGCTTTAAACGTCCAATAATAAATTCTCTCTGTTTGACAGGTGAAAAGTATGAACTCCAACCAGGAACTCCCACCACTCCCAGCGTGGTTGTTCATGTTTGTGATAACAATCAAGAAAGCTCAGGAAATGAGGAGGAAATGGATGGAGGCAGACGTCCACGTCCAAAAATCGTCCAGACCCGTCGACCAGAATACAGTCCCTCTGTCATGCAGTGAGCCTAGGGAAGCTCTTGTTGTGCCATAATCTTTGCTTTACTATCACAGGACCCTCTGGGGATCTGTCGTGGCATGCAGTTGGTCCTCCACACCATTAGAGGACGCCTTAAGACAGAACCTCAGCCCTGTATAGAGCGACATAACGTATATGTCCACTATCTCACAGGGCAAGGGGTTCATTGCATGCATTCGATGGTAGACTGTCTCATTCTTCTGCAGGCTGGGGGTTTTCAAGAGTGCTTTCATTGGTAACTGTGGCCATGGAGAACATGAGTCTCCAATTGTGTTGTGTTTTTTTGTATTTTGGGAAGCATGTTGAATCCCAGTCAGTGGGTGTGATAATATGATTAGTTTATTTCTTTTAAGTTTAGCTTGATATTTTCAGGCTTTTAATTAATACTTGTGCAAGATTACTGGAACTTGAACTAGAGTAAATGCTGACGATGAAGTAAATATTTTTGTCATAAAATCTGGGGGGTACTTTTCCCTTTCATATTGCAATTGTAAGTCTCGTTCCACCATGTGCCTCAGCATGTTCCTAAATTACGAAAGGCCATTAAGTACAATCTTTTATTTTTTGGTCTAGACATATACAGCTTAAGATTCAGTTATACGAGAGTCCATTGTTTTAACGTTTTTAATAATAATAATAAAAAGACTCAAAATGGTTCAAAGTAGTTGTTTATCTATTAGTATGTACTGAAAAGCATGGTCCTCAATTTCATGCACTTGGGAGTCATTTGTAGGACCATAACACTGTAATTAGTTTTTGTTGGAAGACTGTTACACTCTTTACCAGGATAAACACCAATTGATTTTATTACATTTACCTTAATAATGTATTTCTGATGCCTTTTACTGTTTGTTATGTCTGTATATGATGGTATATGCTGTTTTTTTTACTTAGTTTTGAAAATGTCACCGACTTGGCAATGGCTTGGGTGTTTGTCCTGTCATACATAAATAACAGCCATAACATGTCATTAAAAAAAATTTTCTTTAATTTTGTGTTATGTCCTTTTACCCTTTTTTTAAAAAAAAAAAAGCGAAACTGTATTTTAGTCGCAAAATTGTAAGTGTTCTGACTTTCAGCCCACATGCCTCTTGAGTTTTATGCATTCATCCATTTTCAAAAGATGACTCAGTGTTCATCTTGTATGCTGGTATTGCAGTAATGACGCAAGTCGAGGACTTTTCAAGATGATGTCTCTTTTTTTGCCTTGAAATAGTTTCTGTGAGTCTCGAATTCCTGGCTGTCTCAATGTAAACCATTGTTCCCACTTGCATGTGGAGTTATTCAACATCAAGGTCAAGCTGGCAGAGTTGATAGAAATATCTACAGTCCCCAGTGACTCATGCACATCTCCACCAACATATCCCTTAACTAGCTTATTGTCAGTTAATGTCAAAATACTAGTTAATGTCAAAATAATAAATTAAAAAATATCATTCTCTCTCACATTGGCTGTTAATTACATCTGTGGCTGATCGGTGCAGGATCTGACCACGTCATTGGTAAGCAAGACTTCTGTTCAGACGCAGACTTTCCCCGTGTTGAAGCTGATAACCTTGACTTGTTTTAGATTCATTAAAGCTGTTGACATCTTGAGAGGACTGGGTCCTGAATAAGTCTCTCTATGTTCATAAATGGGTGGAACCATCTCAGATACTGTCCTGTCTGTCTTAGCGTTTTTTGTTTATTTTTATAGAAGAGCTACAGGGAGACTAGCAGGAAAGATCTACAACACACAGTTTTGGCTTCTTTTCCATTAAACTGAAACTTCCTATTACCACCAAAAACTATAAGGTATGTCTGTTATATTTATATTATATACCTTTCTCACTTGCTTAGATACCAATATCAGTTTGTATCTGTATATTGTATACTGGACTGCTTTGTTTTGACAAAAAATAAATAAATAATATATATATATAAGTATTCCTAAAAAAATAACCAAATGATGGATTCCATATCTGTATTTATATATTGAGTTCAGTATCTATATCAATAGTGGGAAAAATGCTAGAGCAGAACTACACAGATATCCACGCTCTGCTGGTATCCTGGTTGCAGCACTACATTAATGAGACATGGGTGGTGGGAGCAGCTCCGTATACACCACCACATCATCCACCTGTGCATCTGAGTGGAGCTCCGGTCCCTGATAAAGGTCACGGCATGATCTACATCTGTCTGATGGTGGGACTCTTCAGTTTCTTTACCTTTGGCATTATGTTCAGCTATATTCGCTCAAAGAAGGTGGAGAACTCACAGGATCCATATCATCAGTATATAGCTAAAGACTGGGCTAGTATAGCCCCTCCTGTGGTCATCAGCAACCCAGCTGCCCTCGGACACCTTCCGGGCTACAGTGGAAGAGAGCAGGAGCTGATTACAGCCCGTGACAGAGTTTGATGAAAACATATTAAAAAAAAAAAAAAAAAAAGTGTCACAGTTGTTCATTATGTCAAAAATAAATGAAACAAGTTCAGTTTGGTTTTATAAATGCCACCGGGTCGTCTTATTTGCAGGTATATGTCTAGAACACAATGTCCAAACAAACACAGATTTTGTAGATCAGTGTGTTAACCCTTTTGCCATTTGTTATAATGATCATGTTCAATTGGCATTTATAAGGTCATGGAATGTTTGAGATGTCTAATCGCATTTTCCAAGAATACCTTACATGCTTGATCATGAATGACTGGCATGACAACTCCACAGAAACAAAATAATTACTGTCCTTCAGAGACTTTGGACAAAATTCCCTAGAGTCACTTTTTTATTTAAGGAATTTGTTATTAAAATGATTTGGAAGTAAATTCCTTTTTATTAAGTGATTTTAGGGCTCTTTGGGACAAATTATGCAGTGTCAAAAGGGCAAAGCCTCCTTATTACTAATTTACATTAATATTTATCTGCCAAATAATGTTAATGTTAATATTAAAGATATAATTCACCCTGAAATAAAAAAAGAAAATAAATAATTTTATACGTTTTTTGTACATATCTCCATCTCCACATTTATCAGAACAAATCTTTTTAAAATTGGTAATAATGAGTGATTCTTGAGCACGAAATAAGCATATAAATAATATCTGAAGCATTATGTTACACTAAATACTGGAGTAATGACTGATGAAATTTCAGCTTTGCCATCACAAGAATCAGTTATATATATCAGAATCAGTATATATATATATATATTGTAAGGGTCATCGAAAGGGGGTTTCCCGATGTCGCTGATTGGCTGGAAGTTCAGTAGTCGCTGAAGTGACGTCTTGGGAAGCCCGTGGTTGTGTGGCTGGTTGAAGTTGAATGGGCACTCGAGGTCAGACGTCTGAGACTTGACGTTACAAAACTTAACTCAGAACATGAAACTCTCAAAAGGAAAAGAAAAGAAGTAAAGAAGCACGCTGGAACCGCGCTCAAAGAACAATGATGACTAACAGCATGGCTAAAAGCTAAAGCTAAGAAGCAAAGCTACAAGCTAAAAGCAAACTAAAAGCATACTAAAAGCTGGCATGACTGATAGCAAAAGTAAAACTAAAAAGCTAAAAACAGACATGACTAATAGCAGAAGCATAGCTAAAAACTAAAAGCCAGATTTCATGGTGTCCTGAGTATTTAAACTGGCCTGTTGGCCACACCTCAAATGTTGTCTTGACCAATCAGATATTGTCTTGGCTGGGGGTATCATAAACCATATGTTATCTTATCAAGCATGTGGTCCGAATTCCCCCCCACCCCCCTTAGGAATTTCAGTTTGGTTCTGCTAGGTGGGGGAAGTGTTTAAGGATATGGTGTATAACTCTCATGGGTTTACATGTGATGTCCAGCGTTGCATCTCAATTACGAAAAAACAAATTTGACAATCTCTTCTCCGAATTGAAATTGTCAATAAGTGTTCTAGTGGTGTTAATGTTGAAAGCTGTTCTGTGTAAGAGTTGGTAATATGAGAATGTTATACAAGAATAATTATACAATTATAATTATACAATATAATATATATACACACACACACACACACACATTAAAATAGAAATGTAATTTGTAATAATATTTATGTAATAAAAAAATTTGAAATTAATAAATATTTTTATGCATAGATAGATATTTCCTTTATAGTAAAAACATGAAAAAATGTATACATCAACATTGTGTTATATTTATTTATTAATTATTGTCTTTACTTTTCTGCTAGTTTTTAATAACGCAAAATAATTGTTTCATACTGTATTACAGTAATGATAAAAAGAAGGAAGGGGCAAAATAATCGTAATCACACTAATAACAGGCCAACATGTAAAATACAACTCATTTTATTGCAGTCTCATTTAAGAAGATTCTGCATCCATGTGATGAGGCCTTGTCTGGTGTTCTGAGATGTTCTTGCTGTCTCCATCTGCTCCTTTTGCTTTCTTTCTTTTTCTCTTTCCTTCTCCTGCCTGAGCAGCTTGTCAGTTTCCAGTATCTTCTCCAGCTCTCTCTTCAGGCTGTAATGCACCATCTGCCTGCTCATGAGAGGCACAATCAGGTTGAAATTGTCCACTTTCTTGTTGAGTTTCCCCAGTTCATCAGCAAACGCAGCGCAGTGCTCCTTCCACTGGAGAGTTTCTGAGTGTCTCATGGGTTCTCCCAGCCTTGCCCTGACCTCCTGCAACCTCATCCTCATTTTTGCAATGGTTTCCCTGATCTCCTTCTGAGCCACGATCCATTCAGGCTGGTAACCGTTGTCGATAAGGATTCTGTTAAGGTTGTGCGTCATGGGGTCCATATACGGGTTGTGATCAAACTTGTTGAGTGGTTTGCCAGTGCCACTGAGGTTTTGGAAGTCTCCACGGGCCATCGACTCCTGGATGAGGTCCTCAACCAGCCTCTCCACTGCCTGAGTGATTTTTATCTGCTTGCTGCGCAAACGTGCATCTCGTGTCACCATGGCTCCTTCATCTGCTGCCGATTTCTCCATCTCCTTCTGTCGATACTCCAGAACCTGGTCAGTGGCGCGTTCTACACGAAACTGTCGGTACTGTCGTTCTCTTTGGCTCGGAGTGCCAGAACCAATGCCTTCAAAACTGAGGTAATGTCTATGTTGAGGTGCATTTCTTTTCATTTGATCTTCCTCTTCTTCCTCCATCGATTGGGTATACTGTGAAGCTGACTTTTGTCGGGCAAGGTGGGCTAGAACAGCCCGATAGGCCTCCTCTATCTGGGAAAATAGAGCAGCATCTGCTGTTGGAGCTCCAGAATCTGGATGGTAGAGCTTGGCCATGTGAAGGTAAGCCTCCTTGACCTCTGCAGCATTGCTGTCTCCATCATCAGGCAACTGCAGTATACGGTAACTCTCTCTCAAGCTGCGGCTGATAGATCCAGAACTGAGAGCTCGCAGGCTGAGGGAACAGTACAGAGGCAGGAGAGATCTGCGGAGGTCCCCGCTGTGCAATCGTAACAACATCCAGCAGCTCATTGTGTGTATATCAATCCAGCACCTAAATATACGGAAATTATGAAATAATGCTAAACTGATTTGAACAACCACTTTTAGGTATATAAAGTGAATGATTCTTGTGCATGAGCTGCTTAAGAAATAAATTTCAAAAACCAGTAAATATCCTATACACCTTTAATGTTTATTTTATTTTATTTTATTTTTAGAATTTGAACTTATCAAACCTTGTTATAAAAACTGTAATACTTAAAAGAAAAAGAAATTTTATTTTACTTTATAATTCTTTTGAGCTAGATAGATAAATAAATAAATTTTTTATTATTTATTTATTTTTAAGCTCCAGGTTTGATGTGCTTTATAGCACTGCACAATTTGGTAAAATACATAAATACTTTTTCACTGTAAAAAAAAGAAAAGAAAGGTGTTTAAGAAAATAACTTTATTCTCCAGTACAACTGTAAAAATTACAACAATATTATAGAAAACATGTAGGCCTACACCTTTGTATCTTATTTACCCCTAAAGGTGCCTATAAGGTACTTATTAGTATCTGAATTGTAGATATTTGTCACAGTGACAGCTTTTGTACCTTTTTTGTTTTTTCTCAGAGTGTGGCTATGGTGTCTTCAAAATTATCAAGCTTTTATTTTGGCAGAGAAATTGTCAATCAAATTAGGGCTGGTTTATGTTACAATTCATGTAGGTTTAGGACTTGCAAGATATTTGCTACGTCAGATCTTACAAAGCTTTGTCAACAATGTTATAATGCAGTGTTTCTAGATAATATATACACCATACACCTCCAGTGATATTGTCAAGTTTGTTGTAGCATAAAAGCTAATGTTCAAAACTAGCCTGCATATCAAATATGAACACTTACGATAGTGAAATCTAAATACAACACGAACAATATATAGCAAGGACATACCTCACTGATTTAGCTCGGATGTCTCCACTCCAGAGTGGGTTAGGTCAGCATGTCTTTGTGTTTTGAATGACACCGTTTTGAACGTGCACTGGGGTTTGTTGTTATATATTAATGTCGAACAGAATGCGGGGAAATGTAGTCAGTGTTTTCAGGGCAAAGCACGGTACAGAATTGGTCCTGTAGGTGGCGACAAATCTCAACAGCCACATTACAGGAACATTTATAACTTAGGCTTCTTTCTCCTTAAAATACAATTTGAAAATTCACTATTTTATCAACTTGCTGCTATCCTCCTTGTGCACAGTCTGGTTAAAGTCTGGAAGTTGTGTGAGACTTGCTACGAGAGTATATATATATATATATATATATATATATATATATATATATATATATATAATTTTAGAGTTCAAAGTTTTCTCCACCTAATTGCATAAATAAGTTATATTTATGATTTTAATTATGGTATTGCAATCAATTAGGTATACCCAAAAGACATTAGTTCACTTGATAATTTCACACACACACACAAACACACACACACACACACACACACCACACACACACACACACACACACACACACACACACACACACATATATATATATATATATATATATATATATATATATATATATATATATATATATATATATATATATATATATATATATATATATATATATATATATATATATATATATATATATATAATGGCTTCTATTTGATGTTGTTTCTGAAACCAGCTTATATTAATTAGATATATTCAGACTGATATAAATACACATTGTAGAAAGACATTAGTGGGATCCATCTGCATGTTTGTATATTCCACTATCTACATTGCTAGATTAAAATAAAACAGATGTTTACATTCAAATTTCTCTGAGTGTGATCTGTCATGTGAGTAAGCAATTGGTGAACTCATTTGCTCAGAGGACCATGAGAGCTTTTTAGCATCTCAGAAATCAATATTGTGAGATCAATGGGTCTCTGCTGAAGTGCTTTTCCCTCGCACAATCTGTGTCACACGTACACAGGGACACAAAAGAACCACAAAAAAGGGCCACAAAGACCTCACATCAAGCTTTGCGGCAGGAAAGAAGACTTAAAAATAGCATTCAAAGAGAGCACTTCTTAGGATAGACTGCAAAATGACCAACTTTACAGATGAAGACCTGGACAACTATTTGCAAAATCAGGTGACCTATTTATGCTGTCTTGGGTACTGGGATCTAAATCGAACTAAAGTATTAACTTAATTTTGTATTTATTTTATTTTTTATTTATTCAAATAGCTCAAAGAAAATGGTGTCTGCCCTGGTTTGTTTATAAGTTGCTAATTTTGTTCTGTTGTGCTGTCAATGGTGGCCGAATGTGTTATTGTCAGGTGGATCTCAGGCATCGTCAGGTTTCAAAGTCTGTAGAAGATGTGCAAAAAATCATAAAAGATCTTACATCTGAGGTCAGCTCAAAGGATGCTCGTTTCCAATCCATTGCAAACTCTGGAGTGCATAATGCCAGCCTCAAAGTAATACTTAATGTAGGCCTCTCGTCTATTATACAATGAATAACTGCATTTTAATTATGGCTACTTTTGTAACATCATAATTCCTCTGGTGTCCACAATCCGATTTAGGACCAGCCAGCTTTAGTGTCAAAATGGTCTGCATTACTCAAAGGAAGATGCGCATACAACCCTGCCATCCAAGTAAGCAACAGAACTGTCAGCTGTATCTCTTACAAAGCAAAAATATTTTTCAATGTACTGCAATGCATGGACCATATATGGATGCATATAAAAAAATACAAAGCAATGAAGACAAAAGCTGCACTGCATTTTTACATTGTAATAGTTTATTGGAACACTAATTAATCCATTAATTAATTTCTCTTCCATGAGTTATCATTTGAATTTTCATAAAGCTGAACGCATAATCATCGATTTCTCGTTCTTTTTCGGCAGGTGCTCACTCCAACTCTGTTCCTGATTTCGGTGCCCCTACAGGGTCTGATGGGTTATAAGGAGAGGCGTACGCGTCAGTGGCGTTACTACACACTGAGCGGGTCTCGTCTCCTCTCCCCGGTCCGTGAGCCAGAGAAGCTCCACCAGTGGCTGGAGCTAGAGAGTTTCGTCAATCCGAGTCAAGAGTGGCATGATGCCCGCATGATCATTGAGGGTGATATTGTGCCAGCAAAGGTGGTGAACATCTTCAAAGAGCATCTGGAGGCTTCCATAAAGACTTGCGGACTAACAAGTCAGTTTTCATAGTGTCAACTTGTTTACTCAAAAAGTATGAGAGGAAAGAGATTTCTAAATTAGATTACTATCTGTTTTTTGTTATTATTAAATTTTTTACACATTGTCTGGTGAATCAAAAATCTCCTGATATGCAACTCTTCTGGGATAACAGATGAGAATGAGAAATATTTCATGTATTTTAATGTAATATATTCAGATTATTTAATAATTATATAATTAAATTATCGAATATTGGCCACATTAACTGCATTATTCATTTAAAGATTTCCTCTCAGATTTGTATAATATGTAATTGTTTTGAGAATAATTTTGTATGAAAACTTTGTTTTACATTAGAAAAATGCAAATGGTCTTAGATGGATCCCACTGTATGTACACTAGTCAGCATTTTAAGTGGATCACAACCTTTCATCAAAGTGTTCCTGAAAACACAAAACCAAAATACGTTCTTGTCTTAGGACAACTTTGATGAACATTTTTGATCCACTTCAAATGTTGACTTCTATATTTAGTTTCTAGTCAACTATTAGGATATCCAAACTCCACCTCACTCCACCTCACAGCAGAAACTCCACAAACTCCACCTCACAGCAGAATCTAAACATTTCATTGTCATGTCAATCAAAGTGATGAATGCTTACACCAAACACAACCCCTAACCCTAACCCTAACCAATGAAATTAGCTGCTGGGCGGGATTTTCACTATACTGGTTTGGGGGGAAAAAATTAGTTTACCAATTTACAGAATTAAATAGTATGAAGCTTAAAAAGATCCTCATTTGACAGACAGGATTTTTTTGTTTTCTGATTTGGTGTGTTGATGGTAGACAGTTTTCCACACACATGGACACCATTTAGCACAATATGATGATATCAACATTCTAATGAGTCAAAATCACATGAAACTATAGGTTGATAGGTTGTTTCAAGCCTCTAAGTATCCCCAGTTCTAACCCTAAAACTGACTGGTTGACGATGTTGATCCAGGAATAAATCCTACTTGGGTAATGCAAAAATGCACACTATACATAAAGTGTAACAGCATATATACACGCTACATTTCATTTGGTTTAACTTTCTTTTCGCCTTTATGTGACAGGTAAGGTGAGTATGCTGGAATCGGTCGGGTCAGTGGTGCGTGTTGCTGTGGAAACATCAGAGGCACAAATTGAGGTGGAATTGGTTCCTACAGTGGAGCTAATGAACTACTGGCCAAAGAGAGCTAGGTGGCCTCGGCTTCTTCGAAGATGGCCCTCCACAGAACGCGCTCGCTGTATTAAGGTCAGCGGGTATATATACATAGGAATTTGTGCAAATAATTTATATAATACTTAATTTAAAACACCTATATTTTAAATTGCAATGATATTTCACATTATTGCAGGTTTAAACTGTAATTTTCATTAAACAAAGGCATTAAATAATTATTAATATTATTATAATTATATAAATATTTTAATATGTGACCATGGACCATAAAACCAGTCATAAGGGTCTAAGGATTTATACATCATCTGAAAGCCGAATTTCCATTGATGTATGGTTTGTTAGGATAGGACGATATTTGGCTGAGATAAAACTATTTGAAAATATGGAATCTGCAGGTCTTTAAAGGTGTCCGAATAAAGTCCTCAGCAATGCATATCATTTATAAAAAATAAAAAAAAATACATTTCTGAAATATTTACAGTAGGATATTTACTAAATATATTCATGAAACACAAACTTTACGTAATATCCAAATTATTATTTTGGCATAAACGAAGAATAAGACTGACCCATACAATGTATTGTTGGCTATTGTTACAAATATTCCTGTGTGACTTAAGACTGCAGTTTTGTGGTCCAGGGTCACATATTTTTGTTATTAGGTATATATCAATTATAAACTAGTAAACAGAAAATGGCCTGAGTACTGTTTACATGCATTACAATGATGATTCATCTAATAAATCCCCTTCAGTCATTTGGATTCAATCTAATGGCCACATCAAACTACCACTGGCTGCTGTCATTCTCACGGGCAGAGCAGGTGCTGCTGAGCAATATAGATGAGGACGGCGGCTGCCGCAGGAAGTGTTATCGGGTGGTCAGACAGCTCAAGGAGGACGTCTGGTGTCCTGGAAGCAAACCTGTCATTACTGCCTACCACCTACAGGTACCAGCCCAAGCAAAACAGCCTTCCACTCCTTTCCGGTCTCTTCTTTTCTATTCATATTTTTGAGACATCATACTGCTTATAAACAAATTCAGGTTTACACACTTTGCCACTGTCTTTGCATCATCTAGACACTGCTTTTCTGGACATGTGAGAAGTACCCCTGCACCAGGGACTGGAGAGACTTCAGAGGATGTGTATTACGGCTGGTGCAGAAGCTACATAAGTGTGTTAGCCAGCATTATCTCCGACATTACTTTGTACGATCCCACAACCTCCTGAAATACAGCAATACTAATGAGCTTGATGACGTTGCAAAGAAAATCAATAATTTCCTGGACAACCCTGGAACATATGTTCATTAGAAGCTTCCTCTATGGGTTAGATGGCATAGATCTATGTTAGCTGTGCTCCATTCTGACTGCATCATATTGATGAGATCATCATGGTAATAGGCCGTGGTTGGCTAAGTAAGTATGAGTGCATTTCCTTCTTATGTCTGTCTGATCCTGAAACTTTCACCAGAATTATGCAGTATTTTTTATATATATATATACAGTAGGCCAACTTTGTGAACAATGCTGACTTAATTAAATTTTTTTTCTCATCTGAAATGCACCATTTTTATTTTACATGATGTTTTTATTTTGTCTATATTCAAAAGATCAATGCCTTTTTGGACAAGGATGGTCTTTTCAGACAAGATATACTTTAGATGTTGAACTCTCTGTTCTCTACTGTACTAGAGGAACCCTTAATTATATTGTATTCCAGCAGAGGGCACTGTGATTACGTGTTACAAGAGGTCTAAATATCCATAGTAAACATGACTAGGTAATAGCACAGGTCAGTAATAAAGAACTATTATTTCTATTTGTAGCTAATGATATGTATTTTTACTAAAAAGGGAATACGCTAGATTCACTGAGTAGTAGTAAGTGAATCAGAGGAGACATCCAGGGTGTAGTTTACCCAAAGGTGAATTCAGACATTATTTTTTCACCCTTATGTCATTCCAAAATCATATTGACTTTCATCCATAAAGGAGTTATGTTCACACTGCTTTTTTTTCTGGACAAAAATAACATCAGAAGTTCTGACATATTGTGACACTGGCAGTTTGAATACGTAGAAGTTTCAATGAGACACAATTCAAAATTTTAGGTCAATTCTTCCTTTAATGCTCATCAAAATGTTAACCATCACCGTCACTGGATTTAGATTTATTAGTGTACTCTTTGCTCAGTGGTTGGGGAACTATGGTTTGTGAGCTGGCTCTTTGACAAAAATCATTTGGTCTCTCACTATTTAACGAGAAAAGATCAATTATTAAAAAAATACATTTTATTAGAGTTCAGCTTTCTATAAACTAAAAAAAAAAAAAAAAAACAGCCAATTAAAACTCCTTCGCTGTACAGCCTACCGAAGTTAATGAAAACTTGAGAATAATAATAATAATATACTATTGTGCTAGCCTTGTCACTTGGTGACAGCAATCAACAATAAACCACTAAACTTCTGAGCTCCTGTGCTCAGATTCAAGCACTTTGTTTGTGGTAATGAGGAAAATATTTTCAGAACCGAAGAGAAAATGTAAAAGTATAAAAAATTGTCTTGACTGAAATATATCCATTTATTGAAACTGGTGCTCTGCTGTTCAAACATTTTGAAAAATTTCCCCCCGTACTTTCGCTTATGTCCTATATGCTTTGTATTTAAGTGTGATAATCTTTTAGTGGGTGGGACAGTTTGAAATTATTAATAAAGATGCATGGATGATTGAGAAAATAAAGAGCGGAACGTGCTTTATATTAAAAAGCAAGCTGTGAAAGAGAACTGAATCCACTGGTGAAAGGTTGTTTCTGTGTGAACACTCCAAGCAGAACATGCACAACCATTTGTAGCCTAAGCGGTCAAATCACACAGTCTGTCGCAGTGACATCCCATGTTCTAAAGATTTGTGTCTTAACTGGATTCTTTTCTCGAGCTCAGTGTGTCTGTAACTACAGGACGAATGTAAGTTCAATACCAAAAGTCGAGTGAGTTTCATTGTGAAGTATCATTTAGTTTTCTTAGTGGGCCAAAATTTTTATAATCTTAGAACTTAAATATGTTCTCCTACACAACACTACACATAAACTATTTGCATAAATCCACACTGATGTCATCAGCTAATTGCCGAAAAGGGATGTAATTGAGGTGCATAGACTAGAAGATAGACTTCTTAAACATATACTTCATTTGCTGAACTTTTTTAATTAATCATAAATGCCGTATGTTCATGACAAGCTTTCTTGAGTTTGTTCATCTGACACTGTCTACACTTATTTACACTTAGTTTTTATTTACAGTTTGAAGAACTAGGAACTACTACTCAACCTGACAATAACAGTCCAACATATCTATCAATAAATCCAACAGCCACTCAAAACATTTCATGAAGTATTGAGTAATATCCAACATCCAGCTTGAAGCATTTCTTTTTCTGTGTCTCTTCAGTGCAGAAATCCATCATAGGAGTGGAAATGCAGGGTAAGTATGCAGAAGCCTGTGGCCAGGAGCCTTTATGAAAAAAAAGTAGAGTCTAGCTTTTCTCAGCACAAAATGAATGTTTTATCTCCCTGAGGTGACAGAATTGTAAGGTGTCAGATTTGTGAGTTTTGCATCTTCTAAACATCAAGTTATTTATATCATATTCCTACATCAAACAGCTTCATCATCTGTCTGTTACTTCATACTTCTTCATATGTCTCCTCCATCTTTAGCTGTGCGGTGTTCTTTTATTCAGAAGAACATTACTGTTATAGAGGTGTTCAGGCTGTGAGTGAGTGAGTAGCAAATTGACAGCATCTTGTTTTAGCTACTGACTGCTAGCAGCATTTTACATTGTCAGTGTTTAGCTTGTTAGCTTCAACCGTTAGCTCCTGCTGTTAGATGCCATAATTACAGAATTATGCAGGCTAAAAACATGTTTATGTTCTTCATTAAGCTTCATAAGCAGAACTGAGCACAAGTAAGTTCCTCACTAGCTGTAAGCAACTACAATTGAGATTTGTAATTTTATTTATTTAGTAAGAATTTAATACTGTGGTTTAGCAAGGATGAATTAAACTGGCAATTTACAATTCAGCAGATATTATATATATATATATATATATATATATATATATATATATATATATATATAGAATGTACTCTTTTTTACTTACAGTGAATTTCAAGAAACAAGCAGTTCTTTGTTTTGGGTGCCAGGCGCCCACTATAGTCACAATAGACTGGGAGACCCTCATCTTCCCCCTGTTTCTCATTCACCTTTTCTTTCCCTCTCTATCATTCTATCTCCTTTACTGTCAAACATACTTTCTGCTTCTTCTACTCAACTATGTGTACATTACCACTTAGTGAAAGATATCTACCATAGCTAAAAAAAAACAAACAAACAAAAGAATAGTTCACCCAAAATGAAAATTCTGTCATTATTTAATCACTCTATTGTATTTGAAAACATTATGCTTTCATCTTTATATATAGATCCATTCAATGACAATCACAGAAATATCATAAAATTAGTCTATACACCTTATAGCTATTAGTCTCTTGAAGTCTTATAATGTATTTGTTTTATGAAAAGGTCAGAATTGAAGTAATTATTCACAGATGTAAACAAAGATATTAAATGCATATGCTAATGTTATATATATATATATATATATATATATATATATATATATATATATATATATATATATATATATATATATAATTCATTTAAAACTTAGAATGGCAAAATAAATTACATAAGGTAATACATAATAAATTGTCATTTGTAATAAATTACAAAGGGCTTTAAAATAACAAATGTGTACTTTACATTGAAAATATATATAAAACTATTTACATGGACTGCTTTTCATAAAAAGTGAGAGATAATACTATAAAAGCACAAAGTATCATGTAATCAATTAGTGATTCCTACAACACAGATAAGACTTTTTTAAAGCTTGACAGCTTGTGGTTGCAATAATCTGTCATTATATGAAAAATGTATATGTGAATATTCTTGAATATTAAGATTTCTTTCATGGGAAAAAAAATAAAAGCAAAGGGGATTTGAAAGATGTGTGAGTGAGTAAATCAGACAGAATTCTCAGTTTTTGGGGAACTATTCCTTTAATGTGAAAAATGAGGACCGTCTGTTACATTCAGTGTTTGAGATACTTTCACATCTGTTGCATCTTTCAGAGCTGAAGACAGAGCTAACATCAAAAGGCTTTGATTGAAGATGTTCAGCATCAAGACAAGATTGAGTGGCACAGTCTGAGAGACAGACAGACAGTGGAGACAGGTGCACTGATAGAGAGAAACGCATGCAGTTTAGATGTGGGTAGAGGAAAGGAGAGAGAAGGGCTGGTGTGACAACGGGACTGACGTGAAAATGAAGTATCTCCCGTTGACACAGATATAGACTGACTGAGACAAATACGCAAAGACAGAAACTTACGGAGTATGATAACTGGGGTATGCCAGTAAAGTTAGTGCTTTGGGAAACCCAGCCAATGTTAAAAGAGATAAATATGGGCCGAGATTTTTGCTTATGCCTTGTTTTTGAGCAGAAGATCCCTTTTCATGAATTTTATATGCCAAGATGTCAAAGTCTGTAATAAAAAGTCTGAGATTTCCATATAACTCAAACATTACTCATCAGATTGTTTCAAGACCATGTAGCTCTATAACTGTCAACAGCAGCCTTAAATATTTTTTGTAAAACATCGGAAGTTTATACTACACTTATATTCTGTCATCAGTAAATTCTAAATTAAATGTAACATCTCAAAAAAAAAAAAAAAAAAAAAAAAAATATATATATATATATATATATATATATATATATATATACATACATACATACATACACACACACACATTTATGCCTTTGATGCAAAATCAATAGCAGCTCCACTATGTGCAAATAGAAGCATCTAATCTAAAGATGTGTTTTGTCAAAACGGCTGTTTAATACACCATGTTGATTTGAAGTCTCATTCTGTTTGCTGTCATGGCTCAGGTCACATCCCCAATAATAATTTTCTCATTGTCTGACAGGTTTAGAAACTTCATTACAAACAGGCATAGTAATGTGACGTCATACTAGGAAAGAAGAAATGCCTTGTCCAACTAACAGAACCGTTACAGTGGCCATTGTACCACAGTACAGGTATAGATGGTGTTATCTGAAGCCTTGTCTATAGTGTGACATGTTTGCGTTTGATTACAATAGGATCCATTATAAGAAAGAGTACCTGAGCTGGTACCTTAAAAAGGTGTGTGTGTGTGGTCTATATCTGTACTTCTCTGGATATCTGAAATGGGGAGAGGGTGAACACGAGCTGGACTGAGATCAAGACAAAAAATAGTGGGTCTTTGATATGGCCCAATACGAGAAATACCTTTAATGGTTTTGTATCAGATCAAAGGGATTGAAAGGTGAGAATTACAATGTATTTGTCTAAGGTTGCATCTGTGTCCTTCTGACATAGATAAAACACCAAACAGAGGCTTGAGTGATATAACCATTTGTAATCACAGGCTTACACACAAAATAAAAGCAATGCCTTAAATTGAAATTGGAAAACCCATTGCAATGGCCTGGCTTCACACCATCCGCAGCTCTTCCTTTTGTGTGTGACTGATATTCCTCAGGCGTTTAAAAACGTTTGGTGTCAGAAAAGCATGGCATAGCTATATACACAGTTTACCGCCAAAGCTCTTGCATAATAGGTTCTAAGACCCCATGTTAAGGGTTTAGATATACAGGGCAACGACTTTAAAATGCAATAGCATTTAGACCTAATCTGACAATCTGCATAATATAATGTTATAGGACATGTCAAGACTACACAGCAACCCCACTTTTGCTCCACAGTAGAGCAAAACACCAGGATTGTATTATTTTAGCCACTAGATGTTTCCTGGGTGCTGTTCTTGGTTTCCAACATTTTCATGGTTTCCTCAAAAGCAGTGTAAAACATGCAAGGAAGGACAAAGCAAATGATAGTCAATGTCAATGTCAATGTCACCTTTATTTATATAGCGCTTTAAACAAAATACATTGCGTCAAAGCAACTGAACAACATTCATTAGGAAAACAGTGTCAATAATGCAAAAATTAGAGTTAAAGGCAGTTCATCATTGGATTCAGTTATGTCATCTCTGTTCAGTTAAATAGTGTCTGTGCATTTATTTGCAATCAAGTCAACGATATCGCTGTAGATGAAGTGTCCCCAACTAAGCAAGCCAGAGGCGACAGCGGCAAGGAACCGAAACTCCATCGGTGACAGAATGGAGAAAAAAACCTTGGGAGAAACCAGGCTCAGTTGGGGGGCCAGTTCTCCTCTGACCAGACGAAACCAGTAGTTCAATTCCAGGCTGCAGCAAAGTCAGATTGTGCAGAAGAATCATCTGTTTCCTGTGGTCTTGTCCTGGTGCTCCTCTGAGACAAGGTCTTTACAGGGGATCTGTATCTGGGGCTCTAGTTGTCCTGGTCTCCACTGTCTTTCAGGGATGTAGAGGTCCTTTCTAGGTGCTGATCCAGCATCTGGTCTGGATACGTACTGGATCCGGGTGACTGCAGTGACCCTCTGATCTGGATACAGACTGGATCTGGTGGCCACGGTGACCTCGGAACAAGAGAGAAACAGACAAATATTAGCGTAGATGCCATTCTTCTAATGATGTAGCAAGTACATAGGGTGTTATGGGAAGTGCTTCCGGTTCCGGTTTACCTAATTAATGCAGCCTAAAAATCCTTTAACGGATTTGGATAATAAAAGCATATTAGTATGTTATGTGTATGCCAGGTTAAAGAGATGGGTCTTTAATCTAGATTTAAACTGCAAGAGTGTGTCTGACTCCCGAACAATGTTAGGTAGGCTATTCCAGAGTTTGGGCGCCAAATAGGAAAAGGATCTGCCGCCTGCAGTTGATTTTGATATTCTAGGTATTATCAAATTGCCTGAGTTTTGAGAACGTAGCGGACGTAGAGGATTATAATGTAAAAGGAGCTCATTCAAATACTGAGGTGCTAAACCATTCAGGGCTTTATAAGTAATAAGCAATATTTTAAAATCTATGCGATGCTTGATAGGGAGCCAGTGCAGTGTTGACAGGACCGGGCTAATATGGTCATACTTCCTGGTTCTAGTAAGAACTCTTGCTGCTGCATTTTGGACTAGCTGTAGTTTGTTTACTAAGCGTGTAGAACAACCACCCAATAAAGCATTACAATAATCTAACCTTGAGGTCATAAATGCATGGATTAACATTTCTGCATTTGACATTGAGAGCATAGGCCGTAATTTAGATATATTTTTGAGATGGAAAAATGCAGTTTTACAAATGCTAGAAACGTGGCTTTCTAAGGAAAGATTGCGATCAAATAGCACACCTAGGTTCCTAACTGATGACGAAGAATTGACAGAGCAACCATCAAGTCTTAGACAGTGTTCTAGTTTATTACAAGCAGACTTTTTAGGTCTTATAATTAACACCTCTGTTTTTTCAGAATTTAGCAGTAAGAAATTACTCGTCATCCAGTTTTTTATATCGACTATGCAATCCATTAGTTTTTCAAATTGGTGTGTTTCACCGGGCTGCGAAGAAATATAGAGCTGAGTATCATCAGCATAACAGTGAAAGCTAACACCATGTTTCCTGATGATATCTCCCAAGGGTAACATATAAAGCGTGAAGAGTAGCGGATAGTGAAAGATAGTGAAAATTATATTTGATTGATCTGATGCTCTGCATCATACACTTAAAAAGGTGATAGTGAACAAGTAGCACAGTCGCCATTCACAAGGGAAAATTGGCATAAGAAAAATATGTTTCAATAACTAGGCTCATTTCATTTGAAGCATATTAATTATAATGGAGATCTGCTTAGTTATGACGGATATTTCAGAAAGTTAAAGAATATATTGAGTATGTGAATATTGCTGGTGAAAAGTAACAGCTCTGAACTGAATAACTAGACGTTACCACATTAGTATTTTGTATAACTTAAAAACAAATTAAATGTATAAGTTGTATAAATGTATAAAAAAAATTACAAATGTATAAGTTATACACACAAACACACATTCATTTAGGTGTGTATGTATATGTATTCAAAAAAGACCAAAGTTTCAATTTATTTTTGTGAAATCATGTTACTGGGCATATGGAGTAATTTATTGTTTCTTATTTTATGATTGTATTTTATATTAAGTTTGACTGAGAAGTGGCTACTTCAAGACTACTCGCCCACAAAGCGATACATCAAGCTCCAAATAGCCAATGTAGGGAATTGAGAGGCCATTTGCGGCCCAGAGCTGTAACCAGTGGCATAACCTAAGCTGTTCCTGACCCCATGACCCAAAATTCGTCAAGAAGCAACTCTCTGTAATGGTGGACACCATGGAACCAGTATCCACCAGGCAAGGCACATTAACCCCACCCATACACACGTCGAGTTGCGGACACGTTGACAAAACGAGACATGAATTCTTTATCCATCAAAACACCCGAGCCTGTTTTTTCCCCGACCAAGCTGTGTCCCTTGAGCTCAGCGGGAACTAGTTTTCCGACGGTTGCCTGGACTGCGATTGCACACCCCTGGTTAAAGCGGAATCTGCGCGCGCTGGTGGAAAACGAGAAGGTCTCGGTTCCCTATCGCAATCCCTGGCAAAATGACCAGGCTGCTGACACCTTCTACAAATGATCTGATTTGGCCGGTATGATTACAACCATGGCTGGGGATTTTGAATTTGAGCCACACTTTGAGTCAATTGATTCAATTGTTGTTGCTGCTTTATCAGCATTTCTTGCAATTAGCTCAAATCAGAAGTCACTGCGATACTACTACTCCCTATGTGCTGAGGTCCCTGTACCCCATACTGAATACCATAAGCAGAAGGGACCGATTGGCTTCGACCACGTGCTCCCCCAGGCATTCCCTCACGTTCCAAGCGCATAGCTTCACTGCGAACATCCAACAACATAGCAGTGGGTTGATGACGGACTGTTTTAATTCACGTCGAAGAGCGCCATCACTCACGTGTTCAACAAATTGATCTCGCAGTAAAATATCTGCATTAGGCATACCATGGGGTTATTGACGTTTCACTTTTTCCAGAAGATTCAACAGAACCAGGGAGAACTCCAACAAGGTCTCCCCGTCGTAGCCGCACTGGGTTGTACATTATAATTAACTCAAATGATATATAGGGACATTATATATCAGTTACATTAAAATTATTGAAGATGAAAAATAGGTCAATTGTATATATCAATAACTCATTACAGGGCACTGTAATTTATTAATTAATATGTCAATATTCCATTCTTCATATCAATTATAGTGATATCTCTTACTGTAAATTACCGCAAATCAAACAGTGGTTTGTCCAGCAAACGGCCGTAAGATTAACTTATCAACTTTCAATAAAGTTATCACTTCTTATAATTCAAGGAAAAATATTCTCTGGCCATGAAAACATTATCCTATCATTATGAAATTTTGGTTACTAAAAAGTAAAGAGCTTGTAGCTTAAGATCAGACATTTCATTGACTCGTGATGTGAGGGTTTCAGACAGAGGCAATCATGAATATATATTGGTTTTTAATAATTGAACTAATAATACATCAAACTACAAATCACACAGAGTAAATACGCGTACGACAATACAGACAGTAACTTTGTACAAGACATAACGGAATCCAAATGAGGGAGAGAGAGAGAGAGAGAGAGAGAGAGAGAGAGGTGAGAGAATTAGGCGTGATCACAGAATTACGCGCTCAGTTATGCAAACTCACAGACAGTAACCCTTGAAAGACAACAAATCACCTTGAAATACTTTTCTCAATGTATTTCTAATACATTGAGAAAAGGTACCAGTTTAGAATACATTGAGAAAAGGTACCAGTGATCTGGCTTTGCTGTTCTGTGAGTTAGGTCATAAAATTTTACGACCTGGTCAGGGGGGTAGGGTTACAGAATCATGACTCTTTGTGAGAACATTCATTCCAAAAACATTTCCCATTTACAAGTCAGCAATTTATAATCCTCGCATAACAGGATTAACCACTTTATGCAACACACAAACCTATTCAAAATACATATTATTAAGGACTTACATAAAGAGCGTAAAGAAAAGTTTGTTTGTGTGTGTGTGTGTGCTTATGTGTGTGTGTGTTGTGGAATGTGTTTCGTTTCTCCTTTGAGGCTGCTCACGTGACTGTGGAATTTCTCGTCCAGAGTGTCGTAAATAATTTAAATCCAGCCAGGCTGGCGCCAGGCATTTAGTTTAGAGAGAGTTGGGTTTATATGCCTGAATTCAAAATCTACAAGCTTTGGGTTTGCATTGTTTTAGATTCAACGAACCGTGATTCATTAGTTCAGAACCAATGAATTGATGAACTGCATATCCATTACACCGTCCTGTTGCTTCCTGGAAAAAAACGACTCTTGAAGAGCTACATATGAACGCGTACAACCATACAATTCACGTAACGCCTGAATAATTTCGTTTGGATCCTCCCTCTCGTCCCTTGGGCGATATCGAATTTCCTCCCTCGCTTCTCCCTCCAAGTGATCAACCAAGAAAAATGCCTGGTCCATAGTAGAGAGATGGCGAAGTCTCATACAGGTCTGAGCCTCCTCTACCCATTCAATCATAACCCCAGACCTACTGTTGAATTTTGGACACTTGCGATCGCAAGGAACAAAAACAAAAAAAACGCTTGAAAATGGTGTCAGTAGAGCGCCAACAGGAACTTTCATAATAAAAGTCTCTAAACAATGAACAACAGTATCGACACATACTGCTCAAAGAAAAACATAAATAAATCAATAATACAATAAAAATGATTTTAGTGAAAAAGAACAATGTGTTACATTCAAACTGTATTCACTATAACTCGTTACATTCACCCCTTCCGGATTTCACTAAAATCCACACTGAATCCACATCACCTGGTACAGGTCCACAATGAAACATTCATTAATTCAACTTGTGAGTTACCCATTAATGGGTCAAGAAAAACCTCAGGGTGATCAAGCCTAAGATCATCTTGGAACATTACGATGCCTGGTACACCATAATATGACCTGACCCTTAAATCTCTTGTTTGGAGTCATTATGTCTTTTCATCACACAAAACAAAATACAATAGAATACTTCTTAAATCAGAGAAAGAAATGATCCAGGTCTCTTTTTCAAATGATTCCCTACACCTTGGAGGTTAAAAGGCTTCTGAACCATTGACTCAATTAATCTGTTCACTTTCTTAACAACTCTAACTGCCCTTGTTCTGACACCCTGAACATCAGAAACCGAAACTTGAGTGTCAGTGTCAGTTTGAATTTCAGCCTGAACTTGTGTATGTGTATCCATGTCAAGGATTAACGTCAAGAGATGTTGGACTGGTTTCAGCTTCACTTTGAGGAAGATCTCCGTTACTATTCTCTTAATGATTTGTGCCCATGGCTTCCGCAACATCAAAGTTCTGGACTAGAGGGCTTTCAGACTCTTGATTAACCCATCTCATGGTTCTTTCCTCCAGGTCTGGTGGATCGACGTTTTCGACGCAGAACTCACTCCTAGCACTACAGGTCTCATCCTCTGACTCTCCTGCAGAAAGCAGGAAGCTTTTCTCCTCATGAGGTGACTCAACAGGTAAGAAACTAATGTCCAACATCAAATTCCTGTGCACTATCCTCACATTCCCTTTCTCATCCTTGAGTTTATAAGTGTGCGTCTGCAGGTTCCTGGCAGTCTGAAAAGCTCAGTTAGAAGGGTACTCTCAAAATTGGCTCCCTGGTCTGTATGGATATGACTCGGGAATCCGTACACAGAATACACGGTCCCACAGTTTCATTGCGACTTGTTTTGCTGATTGATTTGCACAAGGAAAGGCGTCATCCAACTTCATGAAATGGTCTGTCATAAGCACATCAACGGAACGCTTTTTCCCATCCTCAGCAGTCCAGAAATCCAGACATACCAGCTCCATAGGCATGGAGGTCTTGATACGTTCAAGTGGAGCCCACGCGGATGGTTCTGGAGCCTTGGCTAGAATGCACCTTTGGCAGCACTTGATATATCCACAAATATCATGCCCCATTCCTGGCCAAAAGAATCGTTGGCGGGCGAGATGGGTGGTCCTTGCTTGCCCTTGGTGGCCCGCCAAGTCACGTAATCCTGTCAAAGCTTGGTCCTTAAGGCTGGAAGGTAAGACCAACTGATACCGCTTTACTGTGTTTACTTTGTGGATCTTGTGTGACTCGGTACAGTATTCCATCTACAATCTTAAGTTTATCCCATTGCCTGAAAAGAGATAATGCTCTGGAATTCATATTGGCCCTTTCTCACCTTGATGGTTTACGCTTTAAATTCATAAAGGACATAACTTTTGAAATGACCAAATCAGCCTCTTGGAAGTCCCTGATTTCATTTGCAGTAATCATAGGAAGGGTATCAGCACCAGCTGGTACTAGATCTTGATAAGACTGAATTATCTGCACAGCTCTTGCTTTTGATGTTTCTTCCCACTGATTATGTAAACTTAAGCAGGCTTTGACAGTGGTGCTGTTTTTTTGTGTGGTCGAGTTTTGCCTTGGACATAATGTATGTGAGTGGACTGTTGTTTGGCCTTTCAACCAATGGCTACATTTCTCACATACGCTCCACTTAAGTGCCAGAAATTCGAGCTTATGAACTGGATAGTTCCTCTGTGATTTGCTCAGGGTCTTGCTCGCGAAATGCAATTGGACGAGCTCGCTCTTCGCCTGCAGGCACTTGAGATAATACAGCTCACAAACCGTCTAACAAAGTATCAATTGCAAGAATCAGAGGTCGAGTGAAGTCAGCATGTGCCAGAACCACACTTTGTAGCAAATTCTCCTTGAGACTAAATAATGCATGATCACATTCCTTAATCTAATCCGTGGGTTTGAGCTTCCTATAAGTTCCTGCTTTAATATCTCCCTTAATTCCTTTCTTCCTTCTCTGCCCAGCCGTAAGAGCAAAGAGTGGCTTTGCCATAGAAGAACATCCAGGAATGAAATGTTGATAATAAAAGATCAAACCAAGGACAGATTTAATTCTTTGCACTGATGGGGTACATCTGTCGTTTTCCATCAGATCAAATTTGGAGAGCTTCGAGATCACCTCGACTTTAGCAGGATCTACAGAAACTCCATCCCTGTCTATGATGTGACCTAGGAACTTTACAGAGGTTCTCAGCAGATGACATTTCTTAGGGCTCAACTTAAGGTTGTGCTGCCTCAAGCGACTGAACTAGTGTTGTCAAAAGACCCGGTACTTCGGTACCAAGTCGGTACTAAAAAAATGAAAATGTGACGTTACCAGGTTTCTTTAAGTACCGGTAGTACCGAGGTCCCGTTCAAACCCGGTTCAGCGCTATGTTTACCGCGAAGTAGAAGACGTGGACGGAATCTCAAATCCAGTCATGAAAATGAAACTTACATTTTAATATGGACAGTCAAAGAATTTGTCAAAGTTAGCATAAATTAATCAAATCTCCATATGGACCAGTGTTTTTAAATGTTAAGCCGCAAAAGTTGATTGAAATCTGAATCCTGCATGTTCTGCGTGTCTCTTTGTGAATGAATGAATGGCAGAGACGTGCGGGTTTGTTTACTACATAGCAACCCTCTAAATTGCGAGTACACCACTCACATATGCTACTAAATCTTCCTTCTGGCGACTAAATGATGTCTAATATTAGCCAATGGCTAATAAATTCTCAGATTTTACTCGCCATTGTGTAAGTTGAGGCTAAGTATAAGTTTAGCTCAGATATATGTTCACTCGCCGAACACTCTCTGACTGAGCGCTTTAAAGTTTCACTCTCAGTCAGGCGATCTGTGTGATTCAGTTCATCTCAATGGATGCACAGCGCACCTGTGTTTAATGTACCTCTAGTGTGAAGGCACACAGATCGCTGTCGCTTTCTCTCACACACACGCAGAGACCGAGAGAGAGAATTGACGCACTTTATTGTAAAAATTCAGGTTCTACCAGAAAGACTCGGGAGATAAAATGTACAAAGCATGCATTTATTGACAACTCAGCAAGCAAAATTATAAATTTCTTTGGCGGAAGGCCCCGTCCATGGTTCGTAATCGGAGGGTAGCGGACCTGCATTTCCTGCCTGAAGAAAAAGGCAGGGGCGCAGCCGACCCCCAAAATAGGTGGATTATGAAACCCCCAGACGGGCCAGCCTTCCCCCCAAAATAAATAGATGAAAGTATACAAACCAGTTGGAAATCCTAAGGTTCCTGGAAGATAAAAAGAGAGAGTTAGCATGATCAGTATGATGACGTTAGATTAACCTCATATGTCTATGTTTAAAAAAATTTTTTTTTTTTTTTTTTTTAATATATGGAAGTTTTATTTCAGACATGTACAGGCCTTGATAGACCATACGGAAATAGCTACAATAGCCAGACACGGACAGGCCTCGATAGACCAACAGAAATAGCCATGATAGGCAGACACAGACAGGCCTCGATAGACCAACAGAAATAGGCACGATAGGCCAGACGCAGACAGCCACGATAGGCAGACACAGACAGGCCTCGATAGACCGTACAGAAATAGCCACGATAGGTAGACACGGACAGGCCCCGATAGACCATACAGAAATAGCCACGATAGGCCAGACGCAGACAGCCACGATAGGCAGACACGGACAGGCCTCAATAGACCGTACAGAAATAGCCATGATAGCCAGACACAGACTGGGCTCGATAGACCATACAGAAATAGCCACGATAGGCCAGACACAGACAGCCACGATAGGCAGACACGGACAGGCCTCAATAGACCGTACAGAAATAGCCATGATAGCCAGACACGGACAGGCCTCGATAGACCATACAGAAATAGCCACGATAGGCAGACACAGACAGGCCTCGATAGGCCATACAGATAGTGTATTTTTATTTTTTATTATTATTATTATTATTATTATTATTAAATACCGCTAGTAACACCACCACCAGTAATTGCATGAATTTACCGGATTTCTAACAGGAGAGCTTGCTGAGCTTCGAGAATGGTCAGGTCTGATGTATGATTCGAACACGGTGGAAGACCATCTGCCCATGATCTTAATAGCGGACGTAGAGATTCCTCGTTCAGCTGCTGAAGTAGCTGGCCCAATTCTGAATAATGCTGGTATAGAGAGAGGGGGATAGACTGCAGCTTGAGAACAGCGGTTAAGTGAGTTCTAAAGCAGGCCTTGGAAATGGGTGCTCCGTTAGGTAGAGTAAAGAGCGGTGCGTTTTTAGAAGTTCTAGGCAGGATTTTAAGGAATTTCAACGTGGCCGAGAAGGGACAGAATTATTGATTTTTGAAATTGTTAAGCTAGCACCAGAACCTTGCGCATCGGTTTGGAGTGCTTAAGGAAGAGTGTGAAGAATTTAGGTCTGAATCGTAGATCAGAAAAGGAATGCCACGAGCAGGATCGAATTAATTAGTACCTGAAATGAATTCCCCTGGACGCATAGACCCGTAGAAGGCAGATGAATACTGCCTCAAGAGAATATTGTGATATTTAGAAGGGAGGACATTGCTGATGGAAGTAATCAATTTTTGCAATATGGCATGTTTATAGCAGATGTTTGTCTTTGTCTTTAATTTTGTTGGGAGATTTAGCTAACCCCTTAAGTAGTAATCGAACGGAATATCCAGAAAAGGATTTGAAAATTAGTATTTATAAAACTTAGCGTAGAATTGGATGCCGGCATGGAGTCTGCGAATAGAGAAATTTTAAGATTGCGATTTTTAAAATTAAAAGACGAGAAGGAGCAAACGGTCGAAATTAGAAAAGGTAAAACGGAGATTTGGAAGGAAAAACATTAGAAGCGGACCATGCAGACTTGTAGGCTTGAGTGTAGAGGGAGTGACGCATTTAGAAAT
Source organism: Carassius carassius (assembly GCF_963082965.1). Taxonomy (NCBI): domain Eukaryota; kingdom Metazoa; phylum Chordata; class Actinopteri; order Cypriniformes; family Cyprinidae; genus Carassius; species Carassius carassius. Next base: position 22,153,873 of record NC_081773.1, read on the forward strand.
GGGATTTCTAGCTGACATAAGCAGGTCGTTTAGTTTAGTATTATGTCTGCTAACGGAGAGCAGATTGAAGGATCCGGGTTGACTGAGGGTCACGGCTGTCTGAAAGTGTAATGTGAAGGCCGCAACAGCAGAGTAAGACTGAAGTCGATGGTATGAGAGACAGAATGAACCAACACCGGTAGATGCGCGAAATAAACAAGCCTAGATTGCAGCTTAAAGTCCGCATAAAATCGAAATTGACTTAAACATACTAGCACACATTGCTAATCTTGATGTAACAATTAATCATTGTCTTCGTAATCTTTATCGAAATCTGAACATTCCCCTCTGTAATGCATAGTTTTTCTGATGACGTCAGGTTGACAGCATGTGCAGAACCTCCTTAACACACCCCTCCAGCCGTTAGTTTGCTATGAGTGAGACAGAGACCAGGAGCGCAAACAACCATGCCCGCTAATTAATAATCGGTTTAAACTGGAGATATGTCACTACACTGAAATAAAGTCAGCAGCAACTCTGTGTCACATGGACTTAAGATGCCTACGGAGCATTGAGCCGAATCTTACCTACGACTCAAATGAAAGGGTCCATATACGCATCAGCTTGATAGAGCCAGTGTTCATAATGGCGCTAGTCCGAGAGTAAGCAGTGTAAAGATGAGGTGAGAGCAGCGGTTCTCTGCATCTGCAGCCATAGAATCCTGTTCCAGAACGAAGCATCCAGGAATAGACGAAATGAAACAATGACTGAATAAACAAAGATAGCATAGGATTAAAGCAACAATCTTAAGTGTGCTAGACGAAGGTGAGATGCCGAAAGAGACCGGCAGCCTTGATTCTGTCTGCTGGTCCGGAGAGACTTCATTCGTGCAGGTTCACGTGTTGCGTACGGATGAAATATTTGTTGATTGAGACAAAAATCCTTTCAGGTGTTGAGACCCAAGCAGCACTGACGCGACATCTCGGAAAGCACCGGCGTTGCCAAGACCGGTGTTTGTTTTTTTTTTTTTTTTGCTGCGGGTTGCTATTCTGGTCCGGGGTTTGAGGTGACCCCAATAATGTCATACATAGCCCCTAGAATGTGAATTCTTCGAGAAACCCCTTTTGAACGCGATTGGGCTATTTTTAGTAGTAACTGACGGTTTTGAGAAAACCTGGCAACCCTGGAAAGCACGCGAACTCCGCCAATGTTTCACATCCTCTGCCAAGAAAAGCCAAAGTTTGTATATCATCCGACACGAATGACCGCAGATAATTACCGCGACACGGAGTAAAGCCAGCGATCTCGTGTACATCTTAGAGGAACGTCGAACTCGCTATAGTTTGCAGGACACAACTTAACTATAGCGAGTAAATCAATAAACGCGACAGCTTGAGCAAGGACAATCGTGTCGGAATCTGCGGTTGTTATCACGTCGGCATCTGTGAACTCAAACATGCGTAAGTACGATCTTTTATACCAAAGTATAAAGACGTGATTGTATAATGAGGAAGGTAATTAGTGACGAAGTAATTGAGTCTTCCTGGCAGAACTTAGGCTGAAGCTTTCATTATCTACTTTTGAGTATGATTTCAGTTTATCATATTTTATTATCTTTTAAAAAGGAAGAAAATGTACCCTCAAAAGATATTTTATCACACGGCAAAATTGTGTTAAATGAGAAAAGCAAAGAATGAGAAAACAGAAACAAAATGTAGCTTTAAAAATTGATATTTAATTTAGGATTACACATGCTATACTTTGTTTCAGAAGTTGCATCTGAATCAACATATATTTACAGACTAAAACAGTTTGGTTATCAGCATTCTTCAAAATATCTTCCTATGTTCCTCAAACGCAATAAAGACATAAGGTTTGAAACAACATTGGGTTGAGTAAATGTAAATAAACAGAATTTCTATTTTTGTGAAACTATGGTCAACTATTTATTAAATTGAAATGATAGCCTACTCAAAATATAATATAATAATAAAATAATTATTATATATACTTATTAATTTAACTGTTGAATAAAATCATTTCCACATTTGCACTCATTCGTGCCTGGGATGATAACTTCATGAGACAAAAGCTAATTCAGGGGCATTTTTCCCCTATATGTAAAATTGTAAGGGCTCTCCTTGCCATCTTCGCGCTCTTGCAAACTGGATGCTCTGACTTGCCGTAGAGTCCTCGTAGCCATGAGAGGTGTGTCCATGTAGATGAGTAAATAAATTTGCATCTTAAGTGGCGTGTGGCATTGATTTAACGTCTATCAGCGTGTGGCGTTATTTTAACGCGTGGTGGCATCTGGCGTTAACCTATCGCGTAACGGCGCTTATTTAACGCCTGGCGGCGTTATGAAAACGGCATTTTAAAATTAATACGGCGTTGAAAAGCATGCGTACTCTGACCCATTTAGCTTTCCATAGGTCAGTGGAGTTGTTGGTGAACTGAAAGATGAGTTTTTTTTTTCATGGTGTTTTTTTAAACCATGATTCCTTTATCTTTTGGATATTATTAGCCTAAATAAGCTGAATAATTACATGATTAAATGTAAAACGTTAAGATGGCTAACTTTAATATTCTCAACTAAATATAATTTTAAGGTTAATGAAAATAAATTTGCAATGCTTCATTAATTGTTGTGTATGTGCTGTGAGGATTTGCAGTGTTTCTTAATTTATATGTGTTGTGAAGTATTTGCAGCGCGTTTCGTTGTATGCATGTGTTGTGATGATTTGCAGCGCGTTTCGCTATATGCATGTGTTGTGAAGTATTTTCATCGCATTTCGTTGTATGCAAGTGTTGTGATGATTTGCAACACTTGTGTTTGCAAACTGATGAAGATGTTTTCTTCACTTGCTGATGTTTTTTCAATTTGCATGTGTTTTCTTAAGTTGCAGCATGTTGAGCTGTCTCGGACACCGTAGTATGGACTACCAATTATGCTTTTGAAACTTTTAGAAGCTTGAAAACTTCAGAAATCTTAGTAACTGAATGAGAAAAATTGAGCAGCAAAGTTTTCTACTTTTATGTTCTGTAGAAGAATGAAAGTAATATGGGTTTAAAACGACATGAAAGTAAAAATTGAAAGAATTTTAATTTTCGGGTGGGGGGGTTATTTCTTTAACTTTTTCCACAGAATGACTCAATAGCCACAGCCTTGTTATTTGACAAAGTTGTTATTTCATGTTTCAAACATCTATTTCAGGAAAGACGGGACCAATATGAGCTGGTGGCAGCATCAACGCAAGGAGGAAAGAAAAAGAACAAAAACAAGAAGATGGACAAAGATATGGATGAGCTGAAAAAGGAAGTGAATTTGGTGAGACTTTACTTAGCTTTGTTGAATATGGTGTACTCTGATCATTTTTCCAAGGCTGAATCTTTCTGTATTAAAATCTATTTCAGGATGATCACAAACTGACTTTTGGAAGAGCTCCACCATATATATGGTACAGACTTGAGTAGAGTCTTTTATAATATATATATATATATATATATATATATATATATATATATATATATATATATATATATATATATATATATATATATATATATATATATATATTCTTTCTAATTTAGTTATTTTTTGCCATTCAGTTTTTCTACTAATCTATAAGCTTAAATACATTGAAGGTTTGTATTCTTATGTATTTTTGGTCAGATCATAAACTTTTTTTTTTTTTTTTTCCTTTTTAGCAAGCATTGGTTGTCCGTAATGGTGAGAGGAAACATATCAGTGCTGAAGATGTGGTGGTTGGTGATCTGGTGGAGGTAAAGGTGGTGACAGAATCCCCGCTGACCTGAGAATTATAGCCTCACATGGCTGCGAGGTTATTATGAGCCGCTATTTCTTATCTGAGCTGATCAGTGTAGTGTGAATCACATTTCCTTTCTGTGGCAGTGACATTATGTAAAAATAGCTTTTAAATTGGGTGTTTTAGGGTGAATAACTCCTCTCTGACTGCAGAATCAGAGCCTCTGACACGGTCCCCGGATTTCTCAAATGATAATCCTCTAGAAACCAGGAATATTCTTCTTCACCAACTGTGTGGAATGTATTTATATTCTCATTCACTACAGATGTTCAGTAAAGTGTTTTACTTATATTTGCATAATTGTTAAGATTTCATCATAATTAAATTCATCTAATTAAATTTTTATATTTACACTTTTACTTTTAATATTACTCATTATGCCATTCGGTGGCGACAAATGACTTTGAAATGACAAATTAAATGTCTTTATGAGTAAATAATTGAGACACTGACTTAAATGATTTATAAAAAAAACCCCGAAAAACACTGATTTGTTCTTTTTGTTCACCATCTGTGATTAATTCAGGAATGCCAGTGATTAATTCTACTGTGTTACTAATTTGATTTTAATTGCAACTACTTTTGATGGTAAAGCAAAAATATTGTGTATGTAAATTATAGGCCTATAATGAAAAATATTTTATGTACACATACCAATCATAAGGTTAGGGTCGGCAAGGTTTTTTTTTTTATGTTTTTGAAAAAAAGTCTCTTATGTTCACCAAGGCTGCATTTATTTGACTGAAAATGGAGTAAGACGATTATCATTTAAAATGACTGTTTTCTATGTCATTTATTATATTTTAAAATGCAATGTCTATTCCCATACAGACAATGCTGAATATCCAGTAGCCATTACTCCTGTCTTCAGTGTCACATCATCCTTCAAAAATAATTTTAATGTGATGATATGGTGCTCAAAAAAAAAAAAAAAAAAAAAAAAAAAATATGTATTATCATGTTTTATGTTGAAAACATTTGTGCTACTTAATATTTTTTTGTGGAAACTGAAAGTTTTTTTTATTATATTTTCAGGATTCTTTGACTAATATGCAGTGTAGCCGATCTGACTCGAATCAGACAAATTAAAGAGTCGATTAGGACTGTGGTTGAAACACGAGCCGAGTTCCTAAGGCAACAGGAAGTCATAAAACATTCTGTGCCACAAGTCCCAAGCAAGATAACCAACCAACCAACGCTTTCACAGAACAGCTTTCAACATTAACACCACTAGAACAATTATTGACAATTTAAATTCGGAGAAGAGATTGTCAAATTTGGGGCAAGTGAGATGCAACGTCGGACATCACATGTAAACCCATGACAGTTATACACAATATCCTTAAACACTTCCTCCACCTAGCAGAACCAAACTGAAATTCCAAGGGGGGGAGGGGGGGGACTTTGAACCTCTGGTATCCACAGAAATCTTTGTCAAAAGATAATGACACAGAAACTGTCTTTTCTACATATATATGGACCAAGATGAACTCAAAAAGACTTATAAATGAATATCAGTCCATCGCTTCACTCCATATTCATTTATGTGTAACCCACACATTTGACTATCATGTTTATAATCCCTTATTGTGTATGTATTTTAATAACTATTGGATAGCTTAAGGATACATATTCATGTTTCATATGTATGTGCTTGAATCTGCTTGCTTGAAACAGATTTGTCAAATGTATCATATTCTTGTTATAGGAATCATGTCCAAAATTAGACCCTGCAAGAGCGGGAAAATTCGGACCATGTGCTTGATAAGATAACATATGATTTATGATACCCCCGAGGCAAGACAATATCTGATTGGTCAAGACAACATTTGAGGTGTGGCCAACAGGCCAGTTTAAATACTCAGGACACCATAAAATTCTGCTTTTACAAAATTCTGCCTGCACGCCTGCTGCTACTTAGCCACGATGAGAAGAAACACCACCTAGTCTCGCCAAACTTTACTTCTTTTCTTTTCCGTTTGAGAGTTTCGTGTTCTGAGTTAAGTTTTGTAATGCCATGTCTGACCTCGACTGCCTGCAGGGCCGGCCTGCGGCATAGGCGGTATAGGCAAATGCTAAGGGCGCCACTCATCCATAGGGGCGCCAGAATGAGTGAACGAGTGAATTTTTTTTTTTTTTTTTTTTTTTTTACATATTTTTTTTTTATAATAGGTTACTATTTAAAAACCATTAATTCGAAATACTACCAAATAAAGCAAAAAACAACAAAAAAAAAGTCCGGCTCTTCAATCTTCCACCGCCCATCGAGTGCTTGAAGTGCGTCAGAAACAGAGCGCGCGATCAGTTGTTGGTAATTTGTTGTGTAGCGTGCCCGACGCCGCATCCAATGTACACAGCACTGCTTTATTTTTTACAGTCTATGGTTGACACACAGCTCGTAGAAACGGGCCTGGCAGCTCGCGCCAGTTCTAGACACGGTGAAAGTTTCCTGATTGTGACGGAAGGCCGAATTTACATGACACATTATAAATGAGCATAGTCTGCGATAGATACAGTGCCAAAAAGAAGAGAAGAGGATAAAGACAGAGGTAAAGAGATGTAGTGAATGAACAATTTATTGCATAGGAGTAAGATACTATAATTTCATGGCAGTTTTTTTTACCTTAAACTTAATGTTAGCAGTTGTTCTGAGTTCTGAGTCCCCAGACTGTGATTTTGTACAATCATGTCAGTTTTAAGACGCATTTTTTATTATCACTTTTTTATTAATGTTTTACTCTACAGTTGTGCAGTTTTGGGGGGATACAATACAGGCCAAAAGTTTGGAAACATTACTATTTTTAATGTTTTTGAAATAAGTTTCTTCTGCTCATCAAGCCTGCATTTATTTGATCAAAAATACAGAAATATATTTATGATATATTATTACATTTAAAATGATTTATTATTACAATTTAAAATAATTTGTTTTCAATTTATTATACTTTAAATTATCATTTATTTCTGTGATGAAAAAGCTGAATTTTCAGCATTATTACTCCATTCTTCAGTGTCACATGTGACATCCGGTCTATCACATGATCCTTTAGAAATCATTCTAATATGATGATTTATTATGAGTGTTGGAAACAGTTCTGCTGTAATGTGTGTGTGTGTGTGTGTGTGTGTGTATGTATATATGTATATATATATATATATATATATATATATATATATGCTAAATCATGAACACAATGACAGGGTGGAATGGGCTGTGATGCATGGGGCGCCAGGTAAAATCTTGCCTAGGGCAGCAAATTTTCAGGGCCGGCCCTGACTGCCCGTTCAACTTCAACCAGCCCATACAACTCTGCATCTTCAGCCAACGCCCAACTGCATCTTCAACCAACGCCAGGAAACCCCCTTTCGATGACAACAAAGGGAACACAGGCAATGTACCTTCAGACATTTGTACTGGTGTATCTAATATAATTTTAACCTGATTGAGGAACTCAATGCGAGGGTTAATTAAGTGATTGATGGTTGTTCATGTCTATGCAATTTCACGTATTGCTGTAAACTTGGGATTCCACATTTCCATTCTCTTAAACTCATCTTTCCCTAACTTTCGATCTTCCTGCAACTTGTGTGAATGTGTGAGTGCGTGCGTTTATGTGCTAGTTTATATGTCTTAGATTTATCTAATAAAGCCTTATTCATATTGAAAAGAGAAGTATCTTGTGTTTTGTGCTTACAAGTTAATGTCTTAAACTGTCGATCTTGTTACTGTGCTAATTGATAGTGTTTTCACTATACTTTGGATATTAATATCCAGCGCAGATTTGATGTTAAATGGCTCGTTCAGTGAATCTCAGGGCGTCTCAGTGATCAGCCGTGAAACAGTGATTCTATTCAAATTCCCTTTAAAATCTTAAATGATTCCCTTTGAGCTAAATTGACCTGTTTCCCTTACAGCAGTTCCAAAGAAGAGCTATTTCAAATGGAAATCCTTTGTAATATTATAATTGACTGATTTTTTTTTTTTTTTTACATTTAAATGTTTCTGATGCAATATTTGTGCACAGGTACTGCACGTGGCATCGTCATCAGCACCAGAGACCAGAGGTGGGTAGTAACGAGTTACATTTACTTCGTTACATTTACTTGAGTAATTTTTTGGGGTAACGAATACTTTTCGGAGTATATTTAAAGATGGGTACTTTATACTCTTACTTGAGTAAATTTTGGGGGAAAAATCTGTACTTTTACTTCGTTACTGTGGGCGACGCTCCTCTCGTTACTTTATCTTAATGCAATAAATGTTATAAATGCTTCAGTTTATTCCAAACGCGCCGTCTACTTTTCTCTGGGCAATGAGCGATGCCCATTCGCGAATGATTCATTCTTTTGAGTCAATTCTGTTCAAAGGCTTGAACAAACCAATTGGCAAACGAGTAAATTGGTTCATGAATCAGTTTGAATGAGTCGTTCAGTTCCCTGCCGCACGCGCTGAGCCTCTGAAGTGGTTCACTCGGAGTTGTAACGTTTAAGAACAGAAAGAGCGTTGAAAACGTGGCTGGAACTGCACTGAATTGAAATCTGCAAAGGTTATTATTTGCTAGCGATGGAGATCCTTATAGATGAACACCGCGTGTGCTGTCTACTGTTTAACAGGTAATAACTTGGGCTACATTCGATTACAGTACACGATACCACTGTGACATTAGTTTGTTGTACGTGTGAGGCTTATAACAGAGGGGAGTCAAGTTGAATGCAGCTTCCAAAAGACAAAACATAGCCGATTAAGATTTTATTAATTTTAATACAATCTCACTGGTGCAAGTACGTTCAGCGAGTCATATTATCAGCTGCTAAATTCAGATCTGTGATTGCTTGCTGGCGCTGAGCCAGAGATAGATGCGTTTATACAGCGCTGCGCATTATAACAAATCACACATGATTCTTTTGAGCTTATTAAAGCATTGGCCAATCAGAGGTGTTCAGATGAGTCATCGCTAAAATGCCGGTGCTTCCTTCACTCGCTCACTGACTGAATACCTCTTTCTGGCGAATTCTCTCGCAGGAACAACAAAGTGCAGATGTGTGTACGAATCTTTAATTAAGATATTGATTTCATAGTGTTAACAGTTTCAGTGATTTTAATGGGAGTTTCTGAGAGTGATTGAAATCTAGATTGTCAGTGAAAATTATCTTTAATAATGTAAATGTTATTTGCTCTCTTTTCTGAACAATGAAAGATTAGTAGCAATATTTATATCACATTAACTTTCAATGTTAAATTCACATTTAATATAAAGTCAGTCGTATTAAAAATATGTTATGGCATGACACCTATATCTGTTACTTAAGTAAACAGACAGGGTTTTATAATAAATTACATAAATTGGAGTAAAGGCTGATGAAATATATACATTTATACACGCACACATACATTACATACATTTTATCTATATATCTAAATAAAAATAGGCTCAGTATATATGACCCAAAGTAACTAGTAACTAACTACTTGAGTAGATTTTTTATCCGATACTCTTTTACTCTTACTCAAGTAACTATTCAAGACTAGTACTTTTACTTTTACTTGAGTAAATATTTCTAGAAGTACTTTTACTTTTACTTGAGTACAGTTATTGGGTACTCTACCCACCTCTGCCAGAGACCATACAGTCATGGGCCGGATTGCAACACTTGCTTCTGGACTAGAGGTCCATTGAGACTGAGCACTTCATCCATTTTATCACAGGTGTGTATGTCTTTCTTGTTGTCGCTTTCTTTATTCTGTCTCTCGCTCTTGGTTACTCCTGGTTGGGAGCTGTTATCTTTCTTATTGGCATCATTGTGGCCACCGTGCCTGAAGGTCTTCTTGCTACAGTCACGGTTAGTAAGATTAACCTTACTTTGTTTGATGATTAGGCCATAATATTTGTTCGACTGTTGCTCTCTGCTTCTCATTCTTTAGGTTTGTCTCACCCTCATAGCAAAGAAAAACTGTTTGGTTAAGACCCTTGAGGCTGTTGAAACGCTGGGCTCAACCTCAACCATATGTTCTTATAACTCTGGCACATTAACTCAGAATCGCATGACTATAGCCCACATGTGGTTTGATAAGCAGATCCATGGCTGACACCATAGAGAATCAGAGCGGGGCCTCCTTTGACTGCAGCTCAGCCACCTTGTAGCCGAAATGACTCGAACCAGACAAATTAAAGAGTCGATCAGGGCTGTGTTTGAAACATGAGCCGAATTCCTAAGGAAGTCATAAAACATTCTGTGCCACAAGTCCCAAGCAAGATAACCAACCAACCAAAGCTTTCACAGAACAGCTTTCAACATTAACACCACTAGAACAATTATTGACAATTTCAATTCGGAGAAGAGATGTCAAATTTGTTGTTCGTAATTGAAATGCAACGCTGGACATCACATGTAAACCCATGAGAGGTAAACACTTCCATGGACTTCCCCCACCTAACAGAACCAGACTGAAATTCCTAAGGGGGAAGGGGCTTTGAACCTCCGGTCTCTCCACAGAAGTCTTTGTGAAGAGAATGGCAAATAAACTGTCTTTTGTACATATATATGGACCAGAATGAACTCAAAAAGACTTATAAATGAATCAGTCCATCGCTTAACTCCATATTCATTTATATGTAACTCACACATTTGACTATCATCTTATATTCACTTATTGTGTATGTTTTTTAATAACTATGGGATAGCTTAAGGATACATAGTCATGTCTAGTATCTACGTAATTGAAACTGCTTGCTTTAAATAGGCCTGACAATCAAAAATTTATCAAATGTATCATATTTGTGTTATAAGAATCATGTCCAAAATTATACCCTACAAGAGCGGGAAAATTCGGACCACATGCTTGGTAAGATAAACATATGATTTATGATGCCCCCGAGCCAAGACAATATCTGATTGGTCAAGACAACATTTGAGGTGTGGCCAACAGTCCAGTTTAAATACACAGGACACCATAAAATATCTGCTTTTAGTTGTAAGCTTTTAGTATCTAGCTATGCTTTTTAGTCTCTAGCTAGCTAGGCTTTTAGTCTCTAGCTATGCTTCTGCTATTAGTCATGTCTGCTTTTTAGTTCTAGCCTTACTTTGGCTATCAGTCATGCCAGCTTTTAGCTTTGCTTCTTAGCTTTAGCTTTTAGCCATGCTTTTTGTCATCACTGTTCTTTGAGCGCGCTTCCAGCGTGCTTCAGCCTGCACGCCTGCTGCTACTTAGCCACGATGAGAAGAAACACCACATAGTCTCGTCAAACTTTATTTCTTTTCTTTTCCGTTTAAGAGTTTCGTGTTCTGAGTTACGTTTTGTAACTTCGAGTTCAACTTCAGCAAGCTACACACAACTCTCTGCATCTTCAGCCAACGCCCAACAACCATGGCCTTCTCAAGACGTCACTTCAACAACTACTGAACTTCCAGCCAATCAGCTACAACTTTACACAGGCAATGTACCTTCAGACATTTGTGCTGGTGTATCTAATATAATTTTAACCTCATTGAGGAACTCAATGCGAGGGTTGATTTAAGTGATTGATGGCTGTTCATGTCTATGCAATTTAACATATTGCTGTAAACTTGGGATTCCACATTTCCATTCTCTTAAACTCATCTTTCCCTAACTTTCGATCTTCCTGCAACTTGTGTGAATGTGTGAGTGTGTGCGTTTATGTGTAAGATTAGTTTATATGTCTTAGATTTATCTAATATAGCCTTATTCAAATTGAAAAGAGAAGTATCTTCTATTTTGTGCTTACAAGTTAATGTCTTAAACTGCCGATCTTGTTACTGTGCTAATTGATAGTGTTTTCACTATAGTTTGGATATTAATATCCAGCGCAGATTTGATGTTAAACGGCTCGTTCAGTGAATCGCAAGGCGTCTTAATGATCAGCCGTGAAACAGTGATTCTGTTCAAATTTCCTTTAAAATCTTAAATGATTACCTTTGAGCTAAATTGACCTGTTTCCTTTACAACCTCGGCATCATAGGCTCGTATTGCTGGGGAATGCAACAGGGCTGTGTTCCTGGCAGACCAGACAGATGTGCCAATTCTTACAGTTAGTTTTTGATTTGAGTCACAGCAATTATACTTTGTGTGTTAGTGCGCAAGTTATACAATTACTTTTGGTGGAGATTTGCTTTAAAAAAAAAATAAGCAGTGCAGTTTGTTATATATTTGTTAAAATAAATAAAGTATTGATTTCATTTCTCAAATAAATGAATTATTTGTTCAGCAAGGATACAATGCTTAAATTAATCAGAGGTGACAGTAAAGAGATTTAAAATGTCACATAAGATTTATTATAAAAAATACAAGTTTTGAAATTGCTTTGAAAATGGTTTTGAACTTTCCATTCAGCAAAGAATCCCCCAAACATGTTTGCAACATTGCTAATAATACGAAATGTTTCCTAAGCATTAAATCAGACAATATTATTATAGAGAATATTAGAATGATTCCCGAAGGATCATGTGAAACTGGAGACCGGAGAAATAACTGCTGAAAATTCAGCTTTGCATCACAGAAATAAATTACATTTTAAAATAAATCAAACTAGAAAAACAATGCTATTCATTTGTAACAATCTTTCACAAAGCAAGTTTTTTCCTGTATTGTTGATCAACATGCTATGCCATGGTTTGTATGGTTTTTTAATAAATATCTCACTTGTGTTTAAATATTTAGAGAGAGATGTTGCTGGGGATGCGTTTGAAATCTGCTGTTTGAAATGCATTGAGCTTTGCTGTGGATCAGTGAAAGAAATCAGAGACAAGTACATTAAAGTTGCAGAAATCCCTTTCAACTCTATAAACAAATATCAGGTACTGGATTTAGGATCTTGCATCTCTACTTAGTAGATTTCCCATTCAAGAATTTAAAATCTGCCACTGATTAATATGTTACATTGACACAACTAATACATTGCAACTCATCATTGTATGAAATTATCTGATGCTTGCATTGGTAGCTGTCAGTGCACAAGAACCAAATTATGGCACAGAGTCTAAACACCAGCCGGTGATGAAAGGAGCCCCAGAGAGAATCCTGGACCGTGCTACTATGTTGATCCAAGGCAAGGAGCAACCTTTGGATGATGAAGTGAAAGAAGCCTTTCAGAATGCTTATCTGGAGCTCGGGGGCATTAGAGAAAGAGGTAAAAGAGAAAAAGCTGCTCCTTCCAATAAATGTTGTGAGTTCACCTGAGCACTCTGTGATCTGATCATTCACATTCTTCTCCAACAGTATTCTGTTATTTCTACCTCCTTGAAGAACAGTCTCCAGAAGGCTTCCAGTTTGATACTGACTTTGTGGGTTTGTATACTGACTTTGTGCTGCTGTACCCGATGCTGTGCAGGAATCAAGGTTAAACAGATGTACAATTCCTTTACAATGTACTGAAATTATTATATAATTATAGTTTACACATATATTTCTCAGATATTAGGTTATCATGGTAACCATTGACCATCCAATCACTGCCAAAGCCATAGCAAAGGGGGTTGGGATTATTTCTGAGGGTAATGAGACGGTGTAAATTCCTGTCATTGTGGTCAATACCAGGTATTGTGTTAGTTTTACTAAAAATGACACTAAATTTCCTTGACATGAATCTAATAAGTCAATAAATATCTCTTTTCAGAGACGCAAAGGCCTGTGTGGTTCACAGTGGAGAGCTGAAGGGCCTCACAGCTGAACAGTTAGATGATATTCTGAAGTACCACACAGAAATTGTGTTAGAATTGTGTAGAAACTGATTATTGTTGCAGGGTGTAAGCGACAAGCAATGCAATTCTGAACACACCTACTGTAAATTATGGGCTGTGTACTTAATGCTTCAGTTAGACAGTTTGGGGAAGTCGTGGCCTAGTGGTTAGAGAGTTTGATTCCTAACCCTAGGGTTGTGGGTTTGAGTCTTGGGCCAGCAATACCACAATTTAGGTGTCCTTGAGCAAGGCACTGAACCCCCAACTGCTCCCCGGGCGCCGCAGCATAAATGGCTGCCCACTGCTCCGGGTGTGTGTTCATGTTCACGGTGTGTGTGTTCCAGTGATGGAGTACTCGAGTCCTGGACTCGGACTCGAGTCCAACTTGAGTCACTATTCTTTGGACTCGAGTCCGACTCGACACTCCATTCTCTGGACTCGTGACTCGACTTGGACTCGCAGACTGATGACTCGTACTTGGACTCGGAATAGAGGATATATAAAATCGGACTTGAGCATTCATCACGTTGTTTTTGACTAAAAATGTTATTAAAAAAATTATTTCCTGTTTCGTGCCAAAGACCGGCCAGGATCTATTCTTTTCCCTCACAGACACTGCTACCGCTCGCTCTCTTTGCTTGACAACACACTCACTGACGTCACTCACTTTACTTTCACTTTACTTTTTTCCAAAGCCCTTGGGCAGTTGCATGGAAAGGATGAAGCTGATTGGGCAGTTCTGGTCACATGACCCGCGGTGCGCTTGCGGCATTCTGAAAAGTTTAGATGTTTTTAACTCGATGCGGTGCGGACGCGCCTGGAAAAAAATGAGCGCGTCGATTCCATTATGAGCACGCATACGCTTCCATTATGAGCGTGCATACCGCGCGCCTACATTGGAAATAACAAACTTGAGCCTGCAAAAGACGCGATATGTGAACGGCCCTTATCGTTACACCTTGCTTTCTGACCAGTCGCATGCCGTCACACACACACATTCACTTGAACACATACAAACGCACTCACGCTAAATCACTCAGTCACTCACACACAAACGCTCTCTCTCTCTCACTCACACACACACACACACACACACACACACACACACACACTCACTCTCTCTCTATCTCTTTCTTTCTCTCGGCATATCGTATTGATTTTTATGTTTTAAGTATCTTCAAATTACAGTGTCCTGTAAAATGCACGTTTCTTTTTTTCGCCGAGTGTATTTCTGTAATACAATGTTAAAGTTTTAGTTCACACAAAAATTAAAATTTCCTAATCATTTACTCCTCCCAATGCCATCCAGGATATCCATGGCGTTTTTTCTTAAAATATGTTTTTAAGGAAAACATTTCAGGATGTTTTCTTCATATAATGGACTTCAATGCCTACCAACTCAGTTGGTTGCCATTGTTTCCTCAAAAAACTTTTTTCCAATACGGGACTCAAGACTCGACTCGGACTCGAACTCTGGTAATGGTGACTCGACTTGGACTCGACTCGGACTCTTCTTTGGTGACTCGGACTTGGACTCGGACTCGACAGTTGGTGACTCGACTACAACACTGGTGTGTTCACTTTGGATGGGTTAAATGTAGAGCACAAATTTTGAGTATTGGTCACCATACTTGGCTGTATGTCACTTTCATTTTAGAACAGCAGCAATCATTTTCCAACTTTTTGATGCCAAAGACGCTCCAAATATAATCCCCCTTGTGATGGATCCCCTTTCTAAAATTTAAAGGTAATTAAAGGTCCTATGACATGTAAATTTCACTTTCTGAGGTTTTTTAACATTAATATGACTTCCCCTAGCATGTATGTGGTCCCCAAGTTTAAAAAAATTTTAATCGGTGTAAATCAAGATTTTGCTGTCTTTCTCTGCCTTTGAGAAAATGGAAGCTCAAACGGGCTGATCTGGAATCTCCTCTTTGTGACGTTGTAAAGAGAAATGTTAACTCCCCTTTCTCTGCTTTGCCCGCCCAAATATTTACATATAATTCAGTCGCAATGTCAGCACAGGCGTTACAAAAAGAATTTTATGATATGGATTCGACAGCACCAGCACAAACAGTGAGTAACAGTGTTCATTAATGCCTGATCTGTGATCAGTGATTTCTGATGTGTAGTTAATCATTCAAGTTCACACAGACTTTCTTTCTAAATCGTTTAATACTGTTTATGCATCAGTGAAACAAGCCAGTGACTAAACGATCAACTTCACGTTGTTTCTCTTAGTAGCATGAAACAAATCTGTTATTTAAATTGTGATTTAACTACAGAGAGCGATCAAAGAACGCTCCCTTTTTTTCGGAGCTCTCACACATCGCGAGTATATCTGCACACTTCCCCAAACTGCCGTTACAATGAATGACGCTGTTATGCTGCATAACAAAGCTCTTGTATTCATGTGTTTGCTGTTAGTTGTGGTGAAAGCATTTTGTGAGAGAAAACGTGTTGCAATAATGACGAGATGACTGCATTCACACGATAAACAGACTCTTTCTATTCAATACTCATCACTGCAGCCTTTCATGTGATGGGAAAAGATCGAAAAAATAATTATATAATCAACAAATCCACGATTCGTTAATCTCGACAGCTGTAGTATATATATATATATATATATATATATATATATATTTATTTATTTATTTGAGAGGGGTTCCACATGTAATACGCATTTCAAATGCAAAGATGTCAGCCAATCACAACAGTTGTCGTTTACTCAGAGTCTCACAGCAGACACGCCCCTTCAAACAGAGCATTCAAGCCAGAGGGCTAATATCAGGATATATAAAAAATGGTTTTTATTTCTAAATTTTAAATGTAAAAATCACACTAACAATATAAGTACACCTAAGGAAACATTAAAAAGCATTTAAAGAAAAGGAAATAATCCATGTCATGGGACCTTTAAGTATTTTTTTTTTTTTGCCTATTACACTAGTAATAAAAATGCTTTTATTCCATCATTATAAAATATATATAATACATTATAATATATATATATATATATATATATATATATATATATATATATATATATATACCAAATCATATTCAAACGCATCATGTGACATGGAAGACTGTAATGCAGGGGCGTCACTAAGCCCTTTTTAGGGGGGCTTCAGAATCAGAATCAGAATCAGAATCAGAATGAGCTTTATTGCCAGGTATGTTCACACATACGAGGAATTTGTTTTCGTGACAGAGCTCCGCAGTGCAACATAACAGCGACAGAACAAAAAACACAATAAGGAATAAAAAATACAAAAAAATACAAATAGGTGGGTAAGGATTGACAATATACAAATTGACAATGTATGGCAGGTATATTAAAAAGAGCATTTATGTATGTACATGTATATTATGTGGAAAAATTGTAACTGTACGCTAAGTATGTGTGTTTGGATAAATAAGTGTATGTGTATATAAATATAAATATAAGTAGTATAGTGTGTTCCATGTATGTACATGTATATTATGTGCAAAAGATTTACGTGTACGCTAAGTATGTGTGTTGGATAAAAAGTGTAGTGTATATAAATATAAATAGTGTAGTGTGTCCCACAGTTATTATCAGCTGTTCATAAGATGGATTGCCTGAGGGAAGAAACTGTTCCTGTGTCTGGTCGTTCTGGTGCTCAGTGCTCTGTAGCGTCGACCAGATGGCAACAGTTCAAAGAGGGAGTGTGCTGGATGTGAGGGGTCCAGAGTGATTTTAACAGCCCTTTTGCTCACTCTGGATAAGTACAGTTCTTGAATAGATGGGAGGGTTGTACCGATAATTCGCTCAGCAGTCCGGACTACCCTCTGTAGTCTTCTGAGGTCCGATTTAGAAGCTGAGCTGAACCAGACAGTTACTGAAGTGCAGAGGATGGATTCGATGATGGTGGAGTAGAACTGTTTCAGCAGATCCTGTGGCAGGTTAAACTTCCTCAGATGGCGAAGGAAGTACAACCTCTGCTGGGCCTTTTTCACAATGGAGTCAATGTGAATGTCCCACTTCAGGTCCTGAGAGATAGTGGTGCCCAGGAACCTGAATGACTCCACTGCAGTCACAGTGCTGTTCATGATGGTGAGTGGGGGGAGTGCAGGGGGGTTTCTCCTGAAGTCCACGATCATCTCCACTGTTTTGAGCGTGTTAAGCTCCAGGTTGTTGAGACTGCACCAGACAGCCAGCTCTTTAACCTCCTGTCTGTAAGCAGACTCGTCACCGTCCTGAATGAGGCCGATGAGTGTGGTGTCATCTGCAAACTTCAGGAGCTTGACAGAGGGGTCCTTAGATGTACAGTCATTAGTGTACAGGGAGAAGAGCAGTGGGGAGAGAACACAGCCCTGGGGAGCTCCGGTGCTGATTGTACGGGTGCTGGATGTGTATTTTCCCAGCCTCACTAGCTGCTGCCTGTCTGTGAGGAAGCTGTTGATCCACTGACAGACGGAGGTGGGCACGGAGAGCTGAGTTAGTTTGGGCAGGAGGAGGTTTGGGATGATCGTGTTGAAGGCAGAGCTGAAGTCCACAAACAGGATCCTCACATAGGTCCCCGGTCTGTCTAGGTGTTGCAGAACATAATGCAGTCCGATGTTTACTGCATCGTCCACAGACCTGTTTGCTCTGTAGGCAAACTGAAGAGGATCCAGCAAGGGTCCAGTGATGTCCTTCAGGTGGGCCAGCACCAGTTTTTCAAATGACTTCATGACTACAGACGTTAGAGCCACAGGCCTGTAGTCATTTAGTCCTGTAATTTTGGATTTCTTTGGGATGGGGATGATGGTGGAGCGTTTGAAGCATGAAGGGACTTCGCACAGCTCCAGCGATCTGTTGAAGATCTTTGTGAAGATGGGGGCCAGCTGGTCAGCACAGGATTTCAGACAGGCTGGTGTAACACAATCTGGGCCTGGTGCTTTTTTCCTTTTCTGCTTCCTGAAGACCTGGCGCACCGCATCCTCGCTGATCTGTATTGCAGGTGTGGGGGAGAGGGGGGATGCAGGAGGTGTGAATGGTGAGAGCGCTTGATTGGAGAGGTGTTCAGGGTGGGTTGCAGGAGTTGTGAGTGGTGTGAACAGTTGTTTGGAGAGGCATTCAGGGTTGGTTGCAGGAGTTGTGAATGGTGAGAGCGGTTGATTGGAGAGGTGATCAGGATGGGTTGCAGGAGCTGTGAATGGTGTGAACGGTTGTGTGGAGAGGCATTCAGGGTTGGTTGCAGGAGCTGTGAATGGTGTGAACGTTTGTTTCAGAAAAAAATATTTGATTAATACATTTTTTTTATCGCTTCAGTCCCCTTTAAAAAAACTCATTTGAAACGGCGGCAAGCTGCGTCAAGTTTCGGCTCCTCCCCTTATCTGGGTCTGCTTGGAGTTAGCGCACTTTTCAATCTTCAGTGGCGCCGAGCAGAGCGAACATCAGAGAGTACAAGGTGTGTCGTGAGTGCATTTATTGATAGATTGCTATGATATTACAGTGCAGTTCTTTATCATAAATGCATTGCCGTTTACATAATGTAATGTTACTGGAGCCTTGGGAGCAACACAGGACGGTTCGGTTTCTCATCCAATACCAATCCGTTTCGCTGCGTTCACCTTTAGCCCTATCACACAGTGTGATAGTTGTCTTTTATTCCTACAAAAATGAAGCGATTAACACCCATGAAAACATACTTTAGAAAACGATCATGATTTATTTTATTTATTTACTTTTTAAACTTTAAAACATATTATTTTGTATTTTGGCATTACATTATGCTGCCATGTTCAGAAATGATTAAAGACACACATCATTATCTGAAAGCACTAGATGGCCCAGAGAGAGAACATCATTATTATTTTGGAGTTTTTTTTTGTTTTGTATTAATAAATATAGTTTTGTATTAAGTAATAATGAATCAGGAGGAGTGTACATACATATATTAGAGTAAGAGTAAAAGGGATTTGTGATTTTCTTTTAAGTACTTGATTTATAGAAGTGGCAAATTGATAATTCATGTTGTTATTTTTAATAAATAGAAATAAATATAGAACAGATTAATCATATTGCCAATAGACCGTTACATTAAGGGTGTACTCACACTAGGCACGGTTGCCATGAACCGGGCCCGAGTACGATTGTCCCCCCTCCCCACTCCCCCTCTGGCCTGCACTCACATAGGAGGGTTTCAGCATTCGTGCCGGAGCACGCTTACGTCATTATGGTGCGCGACGGTTTCGGGATAAACAGGAAGAGCGGCGCTCTCTGAACACAATGGAGTCCATCGCTCGGTTTTCTTTGTGGATAATTTTGTGTCGTTTGGTCCACGGTGGTCCACAGCCCTCTCACAGCCTGTTGTTAAACAGATGTGTCGCCTTAGTGGCGCGGAAGTTTTCACGTAATCGTGCTGCTCGTATGAGGAGGTTTGCAAGGTACCAGCTGAGCTTTTGGAGCGTCGCAAAACCGTGACGCCACCCGTCCTGTTCCGTGCTCCAGCACGGTTAGCGCTCACACTGCATGCGAACCGCGCCCGAGTCCAACTGAACCATGCTCTGGCCCACCTCTTCCAAGCGGGCCAGGGCCGGCCAATCGAGCCGCGCCCGGGCACGGTACGGAGCACTCACACTAGTCAAACGAACCGCGCTTTGGTGGTCAAACGCACTCGGGCACGGTTCAAACTGGCTAGTGTGAGTACACCCTAATACACGTTTAGCTGGTTAGTTAAATGATTTGAAATTAAATAGATTTTCACGGGGTGACTTGGTGAATAACCAACCGTATTGTTGATTACAAAGGCTAAAGAGCTTAAAAAATAAAATAATTTATATTTCATTGTTGATGGACTTAGTTACCTAGCTTTCCTGGTAGCTTTGTCTGAGAAAATGATTCATAAATCAACCATCATCAGTTGACCCTATGTTTACTTTCTTCACTGACAGACAAAAATAAAAAGCCTATATCAGTCAAAGCTCAGCTTTACGAGGGAAAAGACAGAGCAAGATAAAAACCAAGAGAAAAAGAGTGTGATGCTGATGAGGTGAGAAAAAAAACAGCTGCCCGCACATGGTTTTAAAGCTATTGTCATCCAATTTTTTGGCCTTCAAAACATCTTATAATGCACATATGTAGATCAGAGAAATCAAAATCTTCTCGGGGGAGCATGTCCCCGAACCCCCCTAAATACCTCACATTCGGTACCTCAAGGATTATAAAACTGTGCCGTATGCATGTTAATGGATGAATGAATGAAACTAGTTAATAATGTGCATTAGAGCATAAACTAATTATTATTATTTTTTTACATCATACCCTCATTGGGGGCTGAGCCACCCTAAAATAAAAATCCTAGAATCGCCCCTGCTGTAATGGCTATAATGGTGTCTGAGAATTCAGTTTTGCAATCATAAAATATCTTAAAATAGTACATAAGATATTTAAAATTGTAAATTGCTGAAATTGTTTACATTTGTTTGTTTTATTTTGTTCATGTACTTAATAAAGCCAAAGTTGTCTAAAGTCAAACAAACGTGTCTTTACTGCCAATGCTTATGGAGGGTTCTGTCAATACAATATTAAAAATAAATTTTCCCATTTATCTTAGAATATAAATAAAAGTTTTCCACAGACCACCTAGGACCCTTTACAGCCTCTGGTCCCAATGAAAAACTCTGGTTTAGAAAGCATTTGGAAATTGCATGTTGAAGTTATTTTTTTAATCTTTTCTTTTCCAAAGGGAGCCATAGTGGCTGTAACAGGGGATGGATGACAGCTTTGCCTCAGTTGTCGTAGGCATAGAGGAAGGTACAGGATACCTTTTTTCATATCGTCTCAATAATGTAGGGCCCCTTTGTTAGCATTTGCTCTCCACTCTAGACCATCTGATCTTTGACAACTTGAAGAAGTCCATTGCTTACACCCTGTGTAGGAGCTATGTAATGGGAAAATCGTGTAACCTAATGTTTATGGGAGTGTCATTCATTAAGTGGGGTTAAAAACACCTGTGGGGTGTGTGCGGGGGGAAGGGAAGAATGGGGGTGACTGCTGGAGCACATATTTTGTTGACCGTACAAGCCTGTAAAAACCTGTACAAATAAAACAACATTTAAGCTTTTAAGGAAATGCGTCACGAAAGTTATTCCTCCACTCAGCTCCTTAGCGGTCTTTGGATTGTTCTTTATGTGCCGCTACATGTTAGTCAACAAAATTGTTTGTTTGAGAAAGTGAAAGCGTTTACTTTGGATTCAGGAGCCAGGCCCTCACGCTTAGAGTGGACGGAAAGGAAGTGCAGGCTGAGCAGCATCGACTGAAGGGGATTTACACGCTTATTTTAACAAGAAGGATCATTGCACATTGGATTTCCAAAGCAACGGGAAAGATGTCTTTGGACACGTTCGCTGCTAATAATCATCAAACAATTGGACATTCAAGGCAGCAGGATCGACAGCTTCGGATATGTTTGGTTTGCCGCTGTTGAACTGGTAGGACATTGGGTTCTCACGTTTTTGCTTGTGTTTGCGGATGATTTGAAATGGTTTGGCAGTTTGTTTACGATTGATACAGCGCTGTTGGAGTGTGCTTGATGAATCGTTGTTTAGACTGCTGGGCTTTTGGAAATCTATTGGGGTTGAAATATCCATTGATATGCGTTGTTTTGGATTGTGTTCGCTTGTTTTGGGAAGTGTCTTATGCTGTATTTAGCCGCACTGTTGGAGTGTGTTTGGTGAATCGTTGTTTAGACTGATGGGCTTTTGTGTGTTTATTGAAGTTGTGATGCATATCCCATGATATGTGGTGTTTGAATTGTTCGCTTGCGTGTCGTATTTAGACGCGCTGTGTGCGTGCTTAAATCATGAGTGAGATTGAAACTGATGCAGATGTTGAACTTGAACCGGACAAATGTAGAAGAAAAGTTCAACTCACAGCAAAGGCTTTGACTTCTAAACTTGAGCAACTTCAGAAAGAACGAAAAAGAAACGTAAATGTGATTAAAAGTTCTATAGCAGCCATCAAAGAACTTACGCTGAAAAATGAGAACGTCTCAGCTGTAAAGTCTGAACTTGAAGCTTTGGAGCAAATTTTTAAAGAGACAGTTAAGCTTCATGATTCAGTGATCCTATTATTGCCTATTGATGAGCAAATCAAACAAAATGAGTGGTTTTCAAGCATCTATAAATACAATGATGAATTTATAAAAGAGACCAATGAATGGATACATGGAATTAAGAAAGGCCATGAGGTTAACCAGGATCAACAGTTGAAAACAGTTGAATGCCCTTCGAATGATCCAAAAACCCAGAATATGCCTCAAATTTCCATGCAGAATCAAGATGAAGTGACAAGATCAAGTGACAGTATCTCTAATATAGGAAGTAAAGGATCAAGTCAACGTAGTGCTGCCACAAGAAGTTCAACCACATCAACAACTTCTTCGGCCCGCATTAAGGCAGAGGCTGACATTGCAGCCTTGCTGGTACGTCAAAATTTAATGAAGGAAAAACACGCAATTGAAGAAAAGGAACAGACCTTAAGGAAACAGAAAGAGGATTTTGAATTGCAAATGGAGATTGGTGCAACTATGGCAAAAGTGAAAGTGCTTAAAGGTTCTAGTGTGCATCGTGCTAAAAGTGATGTGACCCATCGTTCTGATGTAATGAATCCCTATTTTGATAACAGGCAACACAGCCACTCAGTGCTGATGCAAATTTGTTTACTCCTAGAGCTGAGACACAACAAATTGTTTCATCTATGGGTGGTGATGGCAGTGAAGGTGCCAAGCCAAAGGGGAACGTTTCTAACATAATTTATTCCCAGAATATGAACATCTCAAAATTAATTAAAACCAATCCAAGTGGTTATGTGAATTCTGGTCCAGGAAATAAGGATCAAGTTCTCCATATTATGGATAAGCAAAATGAAATAAAAACTTTACTGATTCAACAACAGTGTTTGTCATCTTTGCCGAAAAGGGAAATTCAAGTGTTTGATGGAAACCCTCTGCAATATCAAGCCTTTATGAAATCCTTTGAAAGTTGTGTGGAGCGTAAAACTGAAAGCTCTAGCGATCGCTTATATTTTCTTGAACAATATACCAGGGGTCATCCAAAGGAGATTATAAAAAGTTGCCAGCATATGCCTGCCGACCGTGGGTATTTAAGAGCCAAGGGTTTGCTACAAGAGCATTTTGGTGACCAGTATATAATTGCATCTACTTATATGGAAAAGGCTCTTTCATGGGCAAGTATCAAAAGTGAAGATGTCAGAGCTTTACACGATTATAGTCTGTTTCTAAGAAGCTGTTGTAACTCCATGGAAGATATTCTGTATTTTCACGAGTTGGATACACCCTCTGATATGTTGACAGTGGTGAAGAAATTACAATTCAAATTGAGGGAAAAATAGAGATCTGAAGTCTGTGAATTGCAGGAAGTTGTCCAAAAAAGAGCTACCTTCAGCGACATTGTTAACTTTGTTGAAAGACAAGTAAAAATAATGACTGATCCAGTTTTCAGAGACATACAGGATGGTCCCGCATTTACAGGTAGTAAATTGTTGAACAAATGCAAGTCTCAGTCTTATCTTAAATCTAAAAGAAGCAGTTTTGCTACTACCGTCACAGAAATGGAAAAGAAGTCAGAAGTTGGAACTAGGGATGTTAACCGATGACCGTTTGACCGGTGGTTGACCGTATCAACGTTAACCGGTCAAAGTTGTCGGTAGTCGGTTAAAAAAAAAAAGTGATATCTAAATTAGGCTATTATAGACAGTGGACTATACGCTACTACAGTTAGCCATCTCATTCCTCATCTTTTTGTGTTAAGTGAACAAATTATCCCTCACACTCAATTTTTCATAACTCACCTGTTTGTACTTAATAAACCAATAAAAACATTTGGTGCGAGGTCACAGCGTTTGGGTTCGCGCGCTCACAAGGTTTGTGAAAAGTAAAGGCAACAGGCTAAAACACTCGAGGTTAGAGCCAGGGCAGACGACAGGATGAAGCGTGCAAAGAAAAGTAGTGTGTGGGACCATTTCACCAAAAAGAATGAGACAGATGTAAGTTGCAACTTGTGTGATACAGTGCTTAAATATAGTAGCAGCACATCATCTATGATGTATCACCTGAAAACGCGACACCCGCAAGCCTCTTCGGGTGAGAAAGGTAGCCAAAGCCAACCTACCGTGTCATCTATGCTAGCAGGTAGGAAATGTGATAAACAGCGCTCAGAGACTATTACCCAAAAGATATGCGGAATGGTTGAAAAAGACATGCTGCCCCTTGACTTTGTAAGCGGTGAGGGCTTTCTAGAGCTTATACAATTCCTTGAACCCAACTACACAGTCCCATCTCGACAGACCATAACCACATGCATTGAAGAGTGCTTTGTCAAGAAAAAAGATGAGCTCAAAGCGCGCCTGTATCGTGCCAGATGTGTAGCCATCACGACAGACTGCTGGACAGCACTAACCACAGAGAGTTATGTGACAGTCACTTGCCACTGGACTGACAAGGACTGGCAGGTTAAATCAGCAGTACTCCTCACGAAAAGTATGCCAGGCAGACACCGCCGACAACCTGGCTGCAACACTAAACGAAGCGGTAGATGCCTGGGGAATGACAGGGAAAGTGGTCGCATGTGTCCACGACAACGCGAACAACATAGTGGCTGCCAACATTCCTGAAAGGGTGGACTGGGTATCAGTTGCGTGTTTCGCCCATACACTACAACTGGCGATCAATGACGCATTTAAGCTGTTTGTATATAAAGTTATATCTGCAGCCGGAAAACTAGTTCGCCATTTCAATCACAGCACTGTAGCCTGCAAAGCCCTCGAGGCAAAACAAGAACAGATGCAGCTCCCCAAACACAAGCTCATCCAGTCCTGCAAAACTAGATGGAATTCGGTGTTCGACATGTTTGAGAGGCTTCTCGAACAGCGATGGGCAGTGACAGCCGTCTTGTCCGACCGCACCGTCACAAAGCTGCAGGATGCCAGAATTCTCGAGATCAAGGACGAATACTGGGCAATAATGGCTGATCTTAAACCTGTCCTGGAAACCCTCAAATGCGCAACCACTATCATGTCTTCTGAGAAGACCGTGTCGATCTCCCACATCTACCCCATCACCTTCAGCATCATTAATAAGCACATGGCCATCGCTACCAATGACAGGCCTCGGGTAGCGGAGTTCAAGGCCAAGGTTCGACAGTCATTGAGTGAACGGATGGAGGTAAGTTATAATTTTGTGTTTAGGAGTAATTTAGGCCATCCTTAAAAATATTCTTGTTTGCCGTAACCCAACCGACCCTGTCAATTTAGGACCGACCGTCCGACCCAAATTTTTTTCTCCCTTTTAGTCCGACCGACTTGCCGCTTGTTATAATAATACTTATGTGTTGTAACGAAAAAACGATTTTGTTTCATATTCATGTTTAAATAAAATATATATTTTTCTAAATTTCATGTTGATTATAAGAAAAGTGAAAAGCAGGAATAAGATAAGATGATCCCGAAAATATCGGGAGACAAATGGAGTGGGCAGATGATTTTGACCACTTCATTAAGTCTGTTTTTGTAGAAAGCCTGTCTTTAAAGTGAATTTCGTTTTATATTAATTGTATCTTAATTTTAACCAATGTTTCATCAACAAATTTCCGGGATTTAATAAGAGGTAGGCTAAAGCACGGAGTCGCCGGCGCGTGAACTGGAGCTGGTCTCTTAAATCAACCGAAACTCAGCGTATACTTGCCTCACAGACCTGAGACACACACATATATATAGATATAGAAAGCATGAAATGTACACTTTTAAACAGAACAATTCAAAACGAAAGAAAACAGACTGCTCTCTGCTTATGTATTGTAATGAAATGTGCATTTCTCTCTGGCGCATTAACTGGTCATAAATTGAGCAAAATTTTTCTTTTTCTTTTTTTTTTACATTGAATCTCAAAAAAAAATATAGACCGACCTACCCTTTTTTTTTTTTTTTTAGGCTGTTGCGGCAAACCAAAATATTTTTAAAGATGGCCTTATAGTACACTAGGCTACACATAGTCAGGCTATAGGCCTATTGGGCGTTATATAGGCTACAATTCGAAATATCAAGTGTTATGAATTAATTAATTAATTATAGACATTAATTCAGCTGTATTGTTCGTCACAGGTTGACTACAACGAACGCTTGGTTTCAATGCCAGCGGTGATCGCCTCTGCCCTGGATCCTCGACATAAACACCTACCGTTTTTATCAAGAGAAAAAACAAAGGCAGTGCTTGATAAACTCAAGGAAATCTGTGCTGACATGGAGCATGCAGCTATTGAGGAGGAGGACATGGGTGAGGAAGAAGAGCCTGGTGCTGCAGGAGGAGATGATGATGCTGCTGTGACAGCGGGTCCATCCAGTGGAGCCAGCCACAAGGAGAATGCTATGAGTCTGCTACTGGGAGATGATTACAGCGCAGCCGATGCCACGGATCCACAGATGGAAGTGGATACGTATGTGAAAGATAGTCGCCCCTCAAAGTCAAAGTCAAAGTCACCTTTATTTATATAGCGCTTTAAACAAAATACATTGCATCAAAGCAACTGAACAACATTCATTAGGAAAACAGTGTCAATAATGCAAAAATGATAGTTAAAGGCAGTTCATCATTGGATTCAGTTATGTCATCTCTGTTCAGTTAAATAGTGTCTGTGCATTTATTTGCAATCAAGTTAACGATATCGCTGTAGATGAAGTGTCCCCAACTAAGCAAGCCAGAGGCGACAGCGGCAAGGAACCGAAACTCCATCGGTGACAGAATGGAGAAAAAAACCTTGGGAGAAACCAGGCTCAGTTGGGGGGCCAGTTCTCCTCTGACCAGACGAAACCAGTAGTTCAGTTCCAGGCTGCAGCAAAGTCAGATTGTGCAGAAGAATCATCTGTTTCCTGTGGTCTTGTCCTGGTGCTCCTCTGAGACAAGGTCTTTACAGGGGATCTGTATCTGGGGCTCTAGTTGTCCTGGTCTCCACTGTCTTTCAGGGATGTAGAGGTCCTTTCTAGGTGCTGATCCACCATCTGGTCTGGATACGTACTGGATCCGGGTGACTGCAGTGACCCTCTGATCTGGATACAGACTGGATCTGGTGGCCACGGTGACCTCGGAACAAGAGAGAAACAGACAAATATTAGCGTAGATGCCATTCTTCTAATGATGTAGCAAGTACATAGGGTGTTATGGGAAGTGTTTCCGGTTCCGGTTTACCTAATTAATGCAGCCTAAAAATCCTTTAACGGATTTGGATAATAAAAGCATTTTAGTATGTTATGTGTATGCCAGGTTAAAGAGATGGGTCTTTAATCTAGATTTAAACTGCAAGAGTGTGTCTGCCTCCCGAACAATGTTAGGTAGGTTATTCCAGAGTTTGGGCGCCAAATAGGAAAAGGATCTGCCGCCTGCAGTTGATTTTGATATTCTAGGTATTATCAAATTGCCTGAGTTTTGAGAACGTAGCGGACGTAGAGGATTATAATGTAAAAGGAGCTCATTCAAATACTGAGGTGCTAAACCATTCAGGGCTTTATAAGTAATAAGCAATATTTTAAAATCTATACGATGCTTGATAGGGAGCCAGTGCAGTGTTGACAGGACCGAGTTCTAGTAAGAACTCTTGCTGCTGCATTTTGGACTAGCTGTAGTTTGTTTACTAAGCGTGCAGAACAACCACCCAATAAAGCGTTACAATAATCTAACCTTGAGGTCATAAATGCATGGATTAACATTTCTGCATTTGACATTGAGAGCATAGGCTGTAATTTAGATATATTTTTGAGATGGAAAAATGCAGTTTTACAAATGCTAGAAACGTGGCTTTCTAAGGAAAGATTGCGATCAAATAGCACACCTAGGTTCCTAACTGATGACGAAGAATTGACAGAGCAACCATCAAGTCTTAGACAGTGTTCTAGGTTATTACAAGCAGAGTTTTTAGGTCCTATAATTAATACCTCTGTTTTTTCAGAATTTAGCGGTAAGAAATTACTCGTCATCCAGTTTTTTATATAGACTATGCAATCCATTAGTTTTTCAAATAGGTGTGTTTCACCGAGCTGCGAAGAAATATAGAGCTGAGTATCATCAGCATAACAGTGAAAGCTAACACCATGTTTCCTGATGATATCTCCCAAGGGTAACATATAAAGCGTGAAGAGTAGCGGCCCTAGTACTGAGCCTTGAGGTACTCCATACTGCACTTGTGATCGATAGGACACATCTTCATTCACTGCTACGAACTGATGGCGGTCATATAAGTACGATTTAAACCATGCTAATGCACTTCCACTGATGCCAACAAAGTGTTCAAGTCTATGCAAAAGAATGTTGTGGTCAATTGTGTCAAACGCAGCACTAAGATCCAATAAAACTAATAGAGAGATACACCCACGATCAGATGATAACTTTATTTAAAGTGCTAGAAAAGAGAGAGTCCATAGTTTCTGTTACATCATCAAGTTGTTCTGAGGTTTTGGATATGCTAAGGAATTTGGATACATCAGGAAGATAACTTAAAAAGCAGTCTTTTGTGTTAGAAGTGATGGTTCTTCCATACTTGTAACAAGAAGTAGAATTTACAATTTTGGCTATATGAATTTTGCAAAGAACTAAATAATGATCTGAGATATCATCACTTGGCTGAATAATTTCAATTCCATGTGACAGTATTAAATCTAGAGTATGATTTCGACAATGAGTAGGTCCTGAAACGTGTTGTCTAACACCAATAGAGTTCAGAATGTCTATAAATGCTGATCCCAATGCATCATTTTCATTATCAACATGGATATTAAAATCACCAACTATTAAAACTTTATCTGCAGCCAGAACTAACTCGGATGTAAAATCACCAAACTCTTTAATAAAGTCTGTATGGTGCCCTGGTGGCCTGTATACAGTAGCCAGTACAAACATAACAGGGGAATATTGATGAAATATTCTTACTGCGGTTGTTTGATGAACTTGTGAAAAACTGGAGCGAGGGAGAGGAGAAAAGAAAACAGCGATAGGTTCGAATGAAAACGCTAATGACAAGCTAACGAGTGCTAATGCTTTGCAGGTGTACTGCACTCACAGATATAAAATAAAAGTGAACGATCAAAGTTAATCTGATAAGATTGATCGATAATATCAGAAATATGGTGTGAATTAAGTTATATTTTACCACTTTAAAAATCAGAGAGTGATAGTAAGATAAAGATTCTAGAGAAAAAATAAAATAAAAACAGCTACACGGAGCTACAATTTGCTACAGAAGGCCAACAGGAAGTAGAGAAAACACTGTCCAACAGCGACACCCGCAGGCAGGAGTACTCCTCACTAGAAAGCAATCCGCTTGATTGGTGGAGGGCAAACCAGACGCGCTTTCCCAGATTGGCAAGATTGGCGCAGCGCTACCTTTGCATCCCCGGGACTTCTGTTCCATCAGAGAGGGTTTTCTCCACTGCGGGACTTGTGGTTAATCGACTGCGTACCCGCTTGACCCCAGAGCACGTAGACATGCTTGTGTTCTTGAATAAAAATAAGTGACTGACTCGGAGTGGGGTAGGCCAATATTTTCTGTTATGTAAGATTGGTTGGGGCCCAACACTTGACATCTGAGAAAAATAAGTAAAGGCGTCTTTTACGCATTCAGTCTATTTTGGCCACAGTATTCTCTATTTAATTTGTTTTTCGTTAATTTATTTTCCAAGAATAACTAATGGCCAAACCGTTGTGTTATGTTTTAATAATTAGCACCCTTAACACCTGTCTGTGAGCTGTTTGTTGGCTACAGTATTCTCATTCATAGATTCTAATAATTTTTCAATTATTTAATGTTATTCTTAAGAATAGCTGTAGGTTTTTGTCTGTTATGGTTTAGGAGATGTTGCCCTTAACAGAAGTTGACGCTTGTCTTTTTGAAAAATAAAAAAAATAATATTAATTATACAACAGTGTTGTCCTGTCTGTTATTAGAAGGCACACAGTGAGTTAGACCTGCCTTGGCCGGTGCGTCTTTTACACATTCTGAAGGTGCCTGTTTTATCCATTGGTTTTATCATGTTGCAGTCTATTAGGCAACATTCCGCATAAGATGGGCTTAGATTTGGAAATACATTACATCTACATTTCAGTGGTAACCAATAAGGTGATGATGATCATCATCTTTCTTTATTATGGTTAGCACTACCTCAACTAAAGCGGCATCTCTTCGGAGCTGTCATTTTCTTAAATGAGCAGTGGCAATGTTTCAAATGAGCTTCTAACCTAGACAAATGCCTTTATTTTCAAAGCGATCACCTTGTACCCAAACCATTTGAAACTAAGGAGCCATTTGTCCTACGATTACATACAACAAGCTCTTCGGCGCCGCGTTTGCGGGACTCATGTTTCACGCTGTAGGGGATTTTAAAGAAGTGACGTGAGTGGCAGTGTGTGTGTGTGCAGGAGGCAGAGCGGCAGAGAGATGCGACAGAGTTTCGAGGCGCGGCTCGAAATGGCTGTTATTTCAAATAGCGTACCATATTTTGTAAACTAATCGGTTAACCGGTTTCAACCGGCTAATGAGGCTCGGTGGTCGGTCAAGAAATTTTTTAGTTTTCGCCATCCCTAGTTGGAACCAACAAAAAAGAAATAGTACCCAGCAACAAGAGTTGTTTGTTTTGCAGATGTGGACATGCTCTGGAGTTGTGCCCTCTATTGGAAAAGAGGAGCCATAGTGAGAAGATTGCATTCTTAAAAGAGTATGGGGTCTGTTTTGGCTGTATGTGCACAGGGCACATCAGTAAAGATTGTAGAAGTCGCCTTTCATGTAAAGTGTGTAATCTTAAACATCCTAGTATACTTCACATCTACCCAAGAGCCAAGGAGACCGATTCGAAATCTGTTAGGAGACACACGGACACTGTAATGGGCAGTGTTCCAGAAACTGTTGAGTCCAGTGGATTTATTGAGGTTGGTGAATTTGAATGTAAACTTTCCATAGTACCGGTGCAAGTGAAATCCAAAAAGGGTAATAAGACTGTGATTACTTATGCTTTTCTGGATCAAGGTAGCTCTGCGGTATTTTGTACACCTGCACTGATGAACAGACTTGGTCTTTCAGGTAAAAAGACTAATATTCTCTTGCGTACTATGGGACAGGAGAAAAACACAAGTACCCATGTTGTTTCTGGATTAGAGGTGGCTGGTTTGAACAAAGATGACTTTTGGGAATTGCCTGATGGTTATACTCAAAATACTATGCCTGTGCATAGTGGAAACATCCCAAGACAAAAGGATCTGAAGGGGTGGCCACATCTGAATCATCTGTCTCTACCTGAAATTGACTCTGATGTAGGGCTGGGACAACGCGTCGAGGTCATCGATGTTTTTATTTCTCTAAAAAACGTTTGCAAAACATTTACCTTATGTGCGCTGAATATACGCGATGGCCGGAACAACATTCTGTCCAACGTTATATAACCAATCCAGGGGTTTTTCTGCATTGATCTTGGCGGCTGTCAAAGCCTTATTTGATCGGTGAGTGATTTAGAATAGAATGACTGTGCTGCGCCTGACAGGGCGCGTACGAGAGAGAGCCCCGCTGCGCGCGTGCAGTCTTCAAACAACACGAGCGCTTCTTGCTCTCTCTCTCCCTCGTGCATATTAATCAAAATCATTAAACACGATAGAAAAACACCAAAGTTTCACGCGCGCTCGCGCACTCACAGTCTTCAAACTACACGAGCGCTGTCTTACTCTCTCTCTCTCTCCCTCCCTCCCTCCCTCCCTCCCTCCCTCCCTCCCTCGTGCATATTAACCAAAATCATGAGACACGATAGAAAAAGGGCGGAACGCCAAAGTTTCACGTGGAGCATTGGGAGATTTTTTTTTCTCCATGACAGGCTGCTGGCTCCCACTGTAATTTTTTTTTTTTTTTTGGAAAAGCACTCTCTGTATTAGCTTAAAGTCCTCAAGTTTACATTGGTTACTGTATTCTTTCAATTGCTCTAAACAAGTATTTTGGGTGACCTTTTTTATTGAATGCTAGACATCAAGTTGTTGTTATTTTCATCTGAAAGAAGAACTTTATTTCAGTAAGCTAGGCCCTATGTGTTCAGTAAGCTTGTTTCAGTAAGCTATGTGTTTTCAAGGCTTCAAGGTTTTATTGAATGCTATCTCTATACAAGTGCAAAGTAATGCATTCTTAGTCAGTCTTTTATTTTGTAATTTTAAGAGCAATAAACATATATTGCAATGTTAAGGAATTCATGTTTTTTTCATTCAGATATGTAAATCAACATGTATAAATCTTTAGTAGTCAGTTAATGGGGAGATAATCGAAATCAAATCGGTCTGGAAAAATTAATCGTTAGATTAATCGATGCATCGAAAAAATAATCGCTAGATTAATCGTTTAAAAAATAATCGTTTATCCCAGCCCTACTCTGATGTTGAACTTCTTATAGGAATCAATGCCCCAAGGGTTATGGAGCCGATTCAAGTGATCTGCTGTGTCAACAACGGACCATATACAATTAAAACCAGGTTGGGATGGACAGTAAATGGTCCACTAAAAGAAGATGGTGGTGACCAGTCTGCCTTTAAGTATCCTGACGTTACGGTCAATCAGATTTCAGTTTCAAACTTGGGAGAGTTGTGGCAGCAACAATTCAATGTTGATTTTCCAGAGTGTAACGAAAACGAACAGGTTGGGCTTTCAAGAGAAGATCACAAATTCATTGAGGTGGTAACAAACTCGTTACAGTTTGTAGATGGTCATTATTCTATTGGCTTACCTCTGAGGAAGAAAAATGTTTGTATGCCAAACAACAGGACAATTGCTGAACAGCGTGCTCTAAACCTAAAGAAAAGGTTTAAGAGGGATGTTTCATTTCATTCTGAATAATCCGCTGTCATGAAAGACATTATCTCTAAAGGTTATGCAAAGAGAGTGCCAACGGAGGACTTAAGACATGGCGATGGGAAGGTATGGTACATACCCCATCACAGCGTCCATCACCCGAGAAAGGGAAAGCTTCGGGTTGTCTTTGATTGTGGTGCTACATTTCGAGGTATATCTTTTAAATAGCCAATTGTTACAGGGTCCGGATCTCACCAGTTCTTTGATCGGGGTGATTTCCAGATTCAGGAAGGAATCTTCAAGACTCTGTCTTCTGGACCGACAGTACTTCTGTACTTAAATACATAAAAAATGAAGTCTCTAGGTACCGAACCTTTGTTGCCAACCGAGTTTCGGACATCTTTAAGGTGTCTCGATCATCACAATGGCGGTATGTGAACACTGCAATGAATCCAGCAGATATAGCTTCTAGAAGTTTGAGAGTGGAAGCATTACTGAAGAACAAGAATTGGGTGCTTGGACCTAAGTTTTTTCTTTTGCCTGAACAGGAGTGGCCGGTTAATCCTATTGACCTGGGGGAGTGTTCACCAGATGATCCAGAGATAAAGGCAAGTGTTACAGTCAATGCTGTACAAATAGAGAACACAGACGTTACAACATTCTTCATCCAGTATTTCTCCTCTTGGATTCACTTGAAGAGGTCGATGGCCTGGATCCTTAGATTTAGGCAATTGCTCTTCAATCTAAGTCAAAAGAGGAAATCACTAAGTACGTACTTAATGCAGTCTTGCATGGATGAAAACCGCCAAAGACAACACTTAAAACAGGAAATGGAAAAATTTAAAGCACAATGTGACAGAAGTGAGCTTTCTGTGGCAGAGCTAAGTAAAGCTGAATTAGCGGTAATTGGTTACTGCCAAAGGAGAAAATACTCTGATGAACTTTCAAGCTTGCAAAAGGGAGAAAATGTGAAAAAGAACAGTTGCATTTATAAGCTCAATCCTTTTCTCGAAGATGTTGTTTTAAGAGTTGGCGGACGTTTGAGTAGGGCAGTTATGCCTGAAGAGACAAAACATCCCGTTATACTTGCTAAGGATTTTCACATCTCAGATATTATTCTTAGACACATTCATCAAGAGGTGGGTCATGGTGGTCGAAACTACATGCTATCAAGGATGCATCGGAGGTACTGGATACCTGGTGCCAGTATAGTCATAAGGAAGATATTGTCCAAGTGTGTAATCTGCAAGCGTTTGCAAGCAGCTCCAGTGCATCAACAGATGGCGAACCTACCGGTGAATAGAATTTCTCCAGATAAACCTCCATTTACGTTCGTTGGAGTCGACTGTTTTGGACAAGTGGACAAGTCTTGGAAATGCAATCTGACAATGGTACAAATTTTGTGGGTGCGGAACGCGAGTTAAAACAAGCAATTGAAGGCTGGAACCAGTCTCGGATCAACAATATGCTTCTGCAGAAGGGAATAAAGTGGATTTTCAATCCTCCAACTGGTTCCCATCACAGAGGTATATGGGAAAGAATGATTAGGTCTGTAAGGAAAGTACTTAATACCACCTTAAGAACACAAACTCTCGACGAAGAAGCCCTTCATACAGTTCTATGTGAAGCTGAGGCTATTATTAATGGATGTCCCATTACTAAGGAATCAACTGACGCTAATGACTTGGAAGCACTGACACCTAATCATTTGCTGCTGTTAAAGACTACTCCATCATTACCTCCAGGGATCTTTCAAAAGGATGATATATATGCTCGTTGTCGATGGAAACAGGTGCAATATATGTCAGATCTGTTCTGGAAACGATGGATAAAGGAGTACTTGCCTCAATTGCAAGAGCGGCAAAAATGGTCATCTCCATCTCGCAACTTTGTTCCAGGTGATATTGTGCTTTTGGTTGATGACTCGGCACCACGTAATTCATGGATAACGGGGAAAGTGATTCAAACATTTCCAGATAATCAAGGATTTGTTCGTCATGTGAGACTTCAGACCAAGACAAGCCGTTTGATCAGACCAGTGACAAAAATCTGCCTTCTGCAAGAGGTGGATATTTGATATTTTCCTGACATGGAATTACTTTTAACCCAGAGATGGACTTATTACATGCATTACATTGACATGCCACATATTTCTCACTTCACATTGATGGTAAACTCACTCCGTGCTGACACTCTGTAATGGACTTTAAGGACGCACTCTTTTGTATTTTGAGATCTTGTATTTATGTCTCCTACTGGTATTTAATATAATTATTAATTTATAATAATTAGGGGCTGGTATGTAGGAGCCATGTAATGGGATAATCATGTGACCTAATGTTTATGGGAGTGTCATTCATTAAGTTGGGTTAAAAACACCTGTGGGGTGTGTGCGGGAGGAAGGGAAGAATGGGGGTGAGTGCTGGAGCACATATTTTGTTGACCGTACAAGCCTGTACAAACCTGTACAAATAAAACAACATTTAAGCTTTTAAGGAAACGCGTCACGAAAGTTATTCCTCCACTCAGCTCCTTAGCGGTCTTTGGATTGTTCTTTATGTGCCACTACACCCTGACCAATAACATCCCTGGGATCACACCCTTCCTGCTCTTCATTATCGCCAATATCTCCTTGCCTCTAGGAACTGTTACCATTCTGCGTATTGACCATGGTCAGTGCACAACACACTGGGTTATTTTCTTTTTCACACTTTCACATTTCGTATTTCATCTCTACAAGAGATGACAGTTAATCATTTTGTTTTGTTTTCAAGGTCCCTGCTATTTCTCTGGCATACGAGGCTGTTGAGAGTGATATTACACAGAGACAGCCCAGAAACCCTAAAACAGACAAGCTGGTGAATGAAAGACTTATTATCATTGCATTTGGACAGATAGGTAGGTGGACATTTTGTTGCTTTGTTCCAGTAGCTTAAATGGTAGAGCATAGCTCTAAAAATGCTAAAATGGTCTTAGAAAAGATTCTAAGACTGTCATTTTTAATAGTATTTGATCAGGTGATAAACTAAGTTCCCTATCAAAAGCTACTCTCGATGTTGTGCTCAATAACGCTAATGAGAACATTCTTTGTTCGACCGGTTGTGAAGCATGTGTGTCAAACACGCCAAGAATTGGCTTAAATAACCTCGGCAGGTGACGTTACTGATAACGTGCACCTGCAGGTTATAAATAGACGTGAAACGGAAACATCCTCAGGTTTCTTTGTCTTCAGAGACCACATTGTGTGTGTTTCACGCTGATGAAAGTATTAGTTTAAAAGGAAGTATTTTGAGAGTTAAAAAAAGGAAAAAGAATGTTCTAACTGTTCTTGCTGATTCTATAAGAGATGCGTGCCTCGCTCTCCATGGCCGATCTCTGAAGAGAAATCGCATGTTTATTGTTTGAAAAAAAAGGCTGCTTTCGCGTTCTAGAGTGGCAGTTGTAAGCACCGCTAGGCTCTTTGCTCTCACAAGGAACGAGCTGCTTCCTGCTCATTAAGATCGTGCTCCGATCTAGAAGATCGGACGGTCCTCGCACCCACCTCCGAAACGTGCCCAGGCACTTCTTCGGATTGGGCAGAGGCTGCTGTAGCTCTAGCTCATGTTGAAATGGACATTGACAGTGCTCTCTCCTAGCGTTCCTCTCATGATTATAAGGACATGAGGAGTTACTAGGTAGTGACTCGTGCAGTGACCAGATTAAAGCCTTAAAATTAGATTTTGTACATTATGATTTCATAGGTGAGAGAGACGCTAGCTGCTATCTCTCCCCTATTGGAGCAACATCATTTAAATAAAAATATAAATTAAAAAATGATGATGAAATGATGATGATGATGATGAATAACAAATATATATATATATATATATATATATATATATACAAAATATTTATACGAAAAGACAGCAATTGTTCCCTGCCAAATGTACTGTAGCAACATCTACACTTGGATGGAACGCATTTCATGCTGTGGTTCAGACTAGTGCTGCCCTGCACACCATAGGTTCTGCAGGCGTATCAGGCTGATCTAAAAAATCTGAGTGCCAGGAGGAGACTTTTAATATGTTTCTCACTCACTGTGCTCAAATGTCGACCCGATCCAGCTCCTCTGGGGTAGGAGGTTCAAAGAGAGAGTGTGGCGAGTTGTGCGCCCCCTCATAAGACTGGGGAGCAGCTTGTAACACTTGGCAGCCGCAGATGGAGCTGGACTAAAGTACGGTCATCACGACCAAATCAAGGGCCTTAAGCTGTGCCCAGGACAAAGGGTGTGTCCCCTCAGGGAGGGCCCTGGAAAATTCCATCAGAAGTGTAAGGCTCCTTCCTGGCACCCTTAGAGGATCACTGAACAACCTCCGCCACCACCGGTGTTTCGGGGGGCAGTGGTCTCCAGTGAAATGATACATGCTCTGTTGCTTCCTGCCACGTTTCAGGACACCAGACATCTAACCCCCTCCCCCCACCCCACAACAAACAAAGTGTCACAATTAGTGCCCCTTTAGGAGAAGCTGGCAGTGTGGAAGCTACTGCCAAATATCTCCCCATGAGTCGAAAGAACTGTAGTGAAGGGCTACAGGATTCAGTTTGCACATCATCTTCTGCGTTTCAACAGCGTGGTCTCCACCTCTGTGAAACCGGCACGTGCATATCTGTTGACACAGGAATCACAGACTCTGCTGGTCAAAGGGGCCATATAATATGTTCCCCTGCCAGACAGAGAGTCAGGCTATTACATTTGGTATTTCTTGATTCCCAAGAAAGACGAGGGGCTGCGTCCAATCATAGATCTAATTGACGTGTATTTTCATTTTGAAATATTGCCACAACTCAGGAGGTTCCTGAGGTTCGCTTTCGGGGGCGAAGCTTACCAGTATCAGGTTCTTCCATTTGGCCTAGCTTTGTTATCCCGCACTTACCAGAAATTCATGGATGCAGCTCTGGCTCCTCTACGACTCCAGGGCATCCACATTTAAATTGTATATAAACGACTGGCTGAATCTGACCCAGTCTCAAGAGCTTGCGCTTCGACATCAACATGTCGTCCTAGCTCATCTCGAATCTCTGGGGTTGAGACTCAACGCCAAGAAGAGCGTTCTCTCTCCGGCTCAGAGGACAACGTATTTGGGTGTGGTATGGGATTCGATCACAATGCAGGCACAGCTGTCTCCTGCATGCATCAAATCCTTTCTAAACACCCTAAAGAACATCAAGCTAGGCCAGAAGGTCACTGTTCAGGTCTCATGGCAGCTGCATCCATGGTGATACCTTTGGGCCTCCTGCACATGAGATCGTTTCAGTTGTGGCTCAGAGCCAGGGGATTTCATCCAAGGGCCAATCCCCAGTGGCAAATAAGGGTTACGCGCCAGGGGCTTCGTACCCTATCTATGTGGTTCAGACCCCAGCATTGTGGTCGTGCACAGGGCCGATCTGATTATCTGCAACACCTGGCGTACTTCTGTCTTCCAACAGGGAATGAAGAGAGTCTGGGAGAACAAGTGAGTGTAAGCCATGTTCTTGAGGAGATTTTCTTTTATTTATTGTCTGTTTACTAAATTTTTTGTTCTACAAGGAACTAAATCCTGATCTTTGGATTGTTTGAGGAAACAGCACTGGCAGCTTTCTTGTCTTATTGCCCTGGCATTGATGTGGCTCTCAGGATGTACCCACTCAAGTAGGCTAAAACTCATTTATATATGCAGTTTCTTGGCTGCTTCTTTGGTTTATATTCTGTGCTCTATCTACAGGCCCAACTGGTGGTTCTTTGCCTTCACGTACTCTCTTCTCATCTTTACTTATGATGAAAATCTCATTATCTCATTCAATAACTTGATGTTGTTGCTGGTCGGTTCTACATATCCTAGTTTAAATTATAGAAGTTAATTGATACCTGTATATAAATGTATTCTTAGTATTTCCAAATGTAAACTTTTTAAGAAACACAGATAATGAATAATGACACAAGCAGCATAAAAAAAACAAAAAAAAACAAGGATAGGTAGAATTTTTCCGTCTTTTTCTTTCTTTTTTTTTTTTTTCGTTTAGCTTGCTTACTGGATGGTTCTTTCAATATGACTAAGAGCATAGTAACCCACAAGAATATAATCATTTTGGCATGGTACACACTACACAGCAGTAGTCCTAAACTATTTCATTCAGTATTTAAAGAAGAGAGTGTCCCTTTATTTTCCTCTCTGTCCTTCGTTAATTTAGAGGGCATTGGAATGTTAAACCACTCTCTGCTGTGTGTTATCATAAAGTGGTGTTTCCATTGATTTAGCATAATACATTCACCAAAAGTGAAGCAAAGCACTAATTGTCCCACGAAAGACAGTAATTCAACTACTTTTTTGACTGTCTCATAAATCGTGACTATATTGTACGATGTACTGTATGGTTTGTTTTGAGTATGAACAGCATGAAAGGGCAGTGACACATTTCCCCTTTCAACTTCTAGATCAATACTTTTCAGCCCACTGTAGATTGTGATTCATTGTGAGTTTTATTTATTTATTTTTTACAGCAAATAATATGTTAGGCCTAATGGCAGAGAGGTCATCTGAGGGAGACTAGTATATGACTGATTTGAGGCTATGCATAGTGTAGAAATATGCCAGTCAAAAATTATACTGCTTTTTCTTGAAAACAAAAATGCTAATAATGTTAACTGAATATTATTAACTATATAGAACATGATTAATATGTACTGCTGTTATGGCATCTTACATCCATTTTTTTGAAGCTTGACATCTGTGGTCACTCTGAACTGTTGTTGTATGGAAAAGAGCTACATGAACATTCTGTAAACATTCTTCTTTTGTGTTCCTAAAAGGCCTCAAGAGCTTTTTTTTCCATTGTGCAGGTCAATACCTTTATTAACCCAAAGCACTGAGTCTAAGCCCTGGCTTTTGTCTTAATCAGAATGTCGTATATTGTTTTCCACTAAATGTGACTTGGCGGTAACAGCATCACTCCGCTAGAGAGAATAGAGCTTTTGTTGGATTGAAAATGGGACTTGATTCAGGGGTCCATCGCTCCGTGACAAGAATGAAGTGCAGCTCTGAACAAAAAGCTCAGTGGTGAAATTGTAATTTATTTTCTCCGCTCTGAGACAACCACATAATCATGGGGCAGGAAAGCACAGATTTCTCACGAAGTTCATGTAATCAATGTAATAGTTGACATATTGATAATACCATTATAATCATGCTCTGAAGGATTGCCACTGGAGAGAGAAATTTGAATGTTGTGCTTCTATAGCAAGTGTTATTGGTAGTATGTTTGGATATTTAATTATTTATATGGATTTTTGTGTTATAAATGTGAAAATATGGTGTGCTGAATAGTTCGCAGTGTAGGATGAGGCAATGATCTAAGCTGTACAGACTGTAACACATTTTGTGGTCAGTTGCAGGTCAGGATATAATAGAACTTAGCAGTTCTGTTATTATGCGTATTGATCATATTTTTTCTCTCTTGCTGGTTTGTGTAAGAGTAACTATGCTGGATACTGAGAGAAGAGTTCCTAATTAAACCTGAGGGAAAATGCTTGTCTGATAGCCTGTAAAAGGGATTCGGAGAGACCTGACCCTGTCCTATCATGGCAAGATTTCACATGGTAAATGATGCATCAGGATTTATGCTTTTTGTCTTCGGAGTCCATCTGCATTTGCTCTGACAGTTACATTGCTAACCGACAGTTTACTTAGTATGGGTTTTAACGATTCATTTTTCTGCTAACCGGTAATGACTGCATGTTTTTGAGTAAAACAGTTGGGTCAAGATGTAGGAAGGGGGTAAAATATAGGTTTGTTAGCTTTCAGCCCCTACTGGTATAATAAAACATTTTAAGCATTCTTGTAAAAAGTAACACTAAAATAGTATTAAATAATTTATACAATTTTAAATATCAGTTTTATATTTTTATGTTATCTTTTAAAATGTAATCTATCCTTATACACTGTTTTTTTTTTTTGATCCTTCAGATCATTTCCAATATACTGATTTTGTGCTAGAGACATTTCTTATTATTATGAAAACAGATGCTTATATTTTTGTGTAAATTGTAATACATTTTTATCAGTATTCTTTGATGAATGGAAAGTTCAAAAGAACAGAATTCAAAATATATTATAAAATGTAAGGATACATTTAAAGCATCCTTGCTGAATAAGTTAGTGACTGTAAATAGTGTTCTGTTATCATCTGTGCAGCCAAAGGCAGAACAGTTAGTATGTTTTGCTCAAACTTTCACCATGACATTAGAGCTGGTACACTGTTGTCGCTTGCGAAATCAAAATGATGGTGCCGTGGGTATAAATTTACAGATTAAGGGGTGGTAATATTATAAAGAAATCCTTTTGCCACGTCACCAAGCGAGCAAAATCTGACGCGTTTGTTTTCTCAGATGCTTTCAGAAAAAGGCTTACCAAAACAAAGTTACTGGGTAAATCTTTTTCTCGTTTTCTTGGTTGGTAGATGCAGCTGACCTTATTATAGCACTTAAAACCTGAAAAAGTCATATTTTCATGATATGTCAGCTTTAAAATGTCCGCTGTAACATAGTATAGATGCCCCATTGACTGCTCCAGGTATGTAGATGAGGCCACCATCTTGGAACGGTCTACTTGACGTCATTCACCATACTGTAGATTCTCACAGAGCTGTTGATCCATTCTGTGCAAATAATGAAAACACTATCGTGGAGTTTTTCTTTTGCTATTTGAGCAAATGGGAATGCAAAAATATATATTTGTCATACTCTCTCATTCACTGTTCTTCAAGTTAACCCGGAAGAAACCCGGAAATGTGAAAAAGGTCCATTGGCTACTGGTAGTTTAACTTATTTAATGTTTCTTTACACTATATTGCCCTCTGCTGGCAATGGTTGGCCTATATTATTTATGCCCTGATCATACAATTAAAATTATATCATGTCCAGATGACATCTAATACTGTTTTCATTCATACATTCACCATCCAGACTAACATACACTTGCTTTTTCATAGCTTTCAATTTCACAGATATTTGAATGATTATCTTTTCACAAGAAGACATTTTATTGTGTCCGCAGATGCTGTGTATCATTGACAACCTCCTTGAATACACTCTCAGGGACAGAAGGAGGAATCCAAATCCTTCAGATCCCAATTACTTTGAATTTCACACCCCCGGCTGAGCTGAAGAGCCTGACACATCTGCAATGCAGTTATCTTCTGAAATGATACTTCCAGAGAAGTCATTTTCTGTTTGTTAGAGAACAGACGCTAAGGAATTGCTGCTGGTTGTCGCACTGTAAACAAACACTTATCACCTAAACACACAGTCATTAACCTGTCAGGCATTAACATGTGCTTGTTAGCAGAGCGAATTATCACAAACTCAGAGAACAGCTGAGGCACAGAGATATTACAGTATACATAAAAGCTTAAAATCATGACTAATAGAGCTGCTTATAGTAAATACAACCCAAATGCTTAATCTAACTGCTAAAAAAAAAAAAAAACCTTTCCAAACATGACCAGCCTATTCAATAATGTCCTATTATAGGGCTGCACCCTCAATACATATGTGTAAATGAAGGTATTTTTGTATATAAAATGTTTCTGGCTGTGACACTTTGATATTATATATGTTTTATATTTACATATATGACTTAATGTAATGCACACAATTGCTCAACTGTAATGCACATGATAAATATTTAAATAATTATATCATTTGTATTACAGTTGAGTTTAAGGAAGCATTGTTAACAGTCTGAACAGAATGAACATTGCTTGCCCATTTCTGTTCATTCATTCAATTTCTTTTATCTGTGGAAGTAGCTCAAGGGAAATTCACAATTTAACAAAAAGACTGAGAAATGTTGGGTGATATATTCAGTTTACAGTATATTAGTTGGATAAAAGGATTTCAAATTGTGATACTTGGCTGTCTTACATTTACACAGATAAGTTTTACAGGGATATACTTACATCTCTAGGCCTATATCTGATCAACATTATTTGATAATCTTTTAACAGAGGAGAAAAGGGTTTTCATTTAATTTATTGATATAAGCTGTAAAGCTCACAGATTTTACAACTCTTTCATTATGAATTTACATTTAACAGCATAACGCAATAAAAATTCCAGCAGCAACAGATTTATTGTTATTGTATGTTATCCATATTCTTTTGTACTAGTGAAGTGGACAAATGCAGCGTGAAGCCATAACTGTTGTGATTGCCTACCAGGAGCCAGATAAAATTATCCATAGTTTAATCAAGTTATGTCTCTTCATTCCTGTAGTGTCCATTATGCATATGGAAAACTCAGCGGATGTGAAGATAGTTATTACGACCACCTGAGGCTACTAACCATTACTGCTTTATTGTAATTTTCATTTTATGATATTGCCTAGGCGTTCCTGACATAAAAAAATTAAATGAAAAATGAATGAAATAAAATGTATACAGCCCTATTGTAGAGTAAAAAAAAAAAAAAAATCTAATTTGTTGCACCCTCTACTGGTGAAAGTTAGTGACAGCACTGACAATTTGATTGCGTTATAAAACCCATACATCATACCAACAAATGGGTTAGGTAGGCTACAATTCTCATCTTCCCGGAACATAATTTAAAATAATTTAAAAGTTTGCACCAACATATTCAAGAACGTGGGATATGGAAATACAAGAGTGATGCTGCTGATAATATTTTCTGCAATCCATCAATATCAGACATTAGTTAGTAGATGAAATTATTTCTGAGAAAGAGAGCTAGTTTGTTAGGGTTGAGTGTAATGAGAGAAGAGGCAGCGAGTTCGGCAGTAAAATGTAGAGGACACATTATGCGTAATAGGATGCATTTGGATGAGCAAAATGAGCCAAAGGCAGTTCAGTACCCTCACAACAAGCTTTGATTGATCTCCTTTACACTGCCATGAGACAGAGCGACTGAGCCATAGAGAATGCATGCAATAAAACATGGCAAGTGTGAACCCACCAAAAATCCTTTCCACTGTATAGAGAGGAG
This sequence comes from Carassius carassius, assembly GCF_963082965.1. Lineage (NCBI taxonomy): Eukaryota > Metazoa > Chordata > Actinopteri > Cypriniformes > Cyprinidae > Carassius > Carassius carassius. Next base: position 22,198,222 of record NC_081773.1, read on the forward strand.
AGCCAGTAAGCCGGTCTCAAAAAGTGTACTTTAGCATTTAAGGTGTAATATTCAGCACATATTCAGAAAGCACAAAGCATTATCAGGGATCTCGAAGAACACAAAAAGAAAGCTGTCAGGTGAACAAGAATATTCTCTTAAGCTCTGACTCCTTCAATGGGGACAGAGAAAAGAATTGTGTCAAAATCAGAACCCCCTTGATTACATGGAGCAGGCTTTCAGAAAAAGTGTCATGCAAAATAAAGAGTGTAGACTGTGATTATGGCCTTGCTGTGAATTAGAAGTCTTTCATGGATTTGCGTAATGCCTTTGATTATGTTTAAGTGGTGGAATGGGAATAGGGCTCATCTGGAAAGCTAGAGGCCGTGTGGGATGAATGCGATTGAAAGGGAGAACTGAACAGCACGCTAGAGGAAAAGCACACATAAAAGCAGACGAACATGTGCCATTGTGGATTTCGGTAATTGCTGCGAGACAATGAGGAGGCCTATTCTTTAGAAACACACTGCTTTTCAAAGCATGAAATCTATGAAATGCATGACGTGTATTGGTGATTAGCGAGACAGGCCTGCAAGTGACTTTAATATTCGGACACTGATAATTTTAAAAGAGGTCAAAGCTCTTACGGCAGACCGTTTACTATTTATTGAAGATACTGTAATGCATGCTTGATTAAGGTGTATGTTTCGCTGTGGTAACCTGTATATATCAATTCAGTGTATTTCAGAGACCTACAGTAAGCTTAATGGAATCGTTCAAAAATGAGTTTGATTAGTTTTGTTCATCATCAGAACAGATTTGTAGAAATAGTATTACATCACTTGCTCACTAGTGGGTCATCTGCAGTGAATGGGTGCCATCAGAATGAGAGTCCAAACAACTGATAAAAAACATCACAATAATACACACAACTTTAGTCCATTAATTAATGTCTTGTGAAGTGAAAAGCTGTATATTTGCTGTATGTTTGTCCATGATCATGCTTTCTCCAAAATATCTCCAAATCTGTTTTGATGAAGAAACAAAGCCATCTACATCTTGGATGGCCAGAGATTGAGTACATTTTTCAATTTTCAGCTCTGAGCGAAACACAAGAAAGAAGAAATTTGGTTGCATAATAATTGACATAATAATGTCAGTCGTGAGTGAAGGTCTAGCACCATTTATTTGCCGACGGCCCTTGAATTCACATATTTTGTCACACATTTTGTACAAAAAAAATTACTTAATATGTTTTGAAATGGATAAAATATCTGTTCGAAAATGGACATCATTTATTCTTAGAACTAGCATTCTGTCACATAAGAACATGACTTAATATATTTTATGATATTTCTATTAATATAATATAAAAGTATTATAAATAACTTTTCTTTTAAACATCTATCTTGTTTTAATGGTATATTGTTATATATAGGGAACTAGGGTGATTACTGGTTACTAATAGTATATTTTAAGTGAAAGAAAAAGTATGAAACATTTTCAGTTATTTTCAGGAATAGAAATAAGCCATATTCTTGCAGTGCACAGTGTACCAGAGAAATGGCATTTTATAATGTCAAATAGACAATTTTGCATTATCTCTCCAGTCAGGTAAGTAGCTAGTCTTACAAGCTTCATTGTTCATCTGCCAAGGTTGAAAGATTATGTGTGTATGCATGAGTGTGTTTTCTTTTAAAACTCTATTGAGTCATAACAAGTGGATAGAAGTTTTTGTTCCCTTCGTGTATAGTGTCTGTTCTTTTCTCTGCTCTGATACATTGCACGGTAATCACTCATCATGCAATCCAGTAATTCATGCTTTTATGACAGATGAAACCCTTTGGAGACACAGCTCATCAGCAGTCAAGCATGGTCTGCGGACCACACTCATGCTGATCAGCTGGCTGATCATTATTTTCGGCATGGGACATGTTAGGGAGTAATCTGTCAATTTAATGAGTATCTCATTTAAATGGGCACGCCCTATTAATCGCACAATATCCATAACTCTGTTGTTGTCTTGCTTGATGTTTGCTTGAATGAGGTGCACGTCGGATGTCCTGATCAATGCTCACTGCTAGCCATATGTTTACATGGGTTGCAGCACTACTGACACAATTATGATTATTAAGACTGGTTAATGCATTGAAGATGGCGGAGATACACTTAAAAGTTATGCCACTGCTGCTAATTGCTAGGTGATTTTAATTAAACTACCGACACTTTAAATGACTAATCAAACCACTTAACAGGCCCATTCCGACAAGTGACGAGGCTTGTGTGTTTTGCTCATGCAAAGCGTTTCTTTATGACAAGGATGCTTAAATGGGCACAGCTTAATTAGAAAAGGACCAATAGTGAGTAGACGAGACAGGAGAGCGTTGAAATGCTCCTGCTAGAGAAGTGCTAGGTCAGCATTTCCCCAGCCAGCAAGGGACAAAATGCAAAAGCACTATAATATGTGGGAAATAGACATCTTAGCCTCCTTTAAGACATTAGCAAACCCCTGAACACCCATGAAATGTTCCAGCTCAGAAACAAAGAAAGAAAAATCATTCACTACAAGCAAAAGTACCATAAAAGTATTATTTTCCATATATACAGTATCAGAATTCAAACTGGATAATATTACTCTTTGAGACTATTCAGAAGTCATTAGATTATTGTGATTGTTTTATCCTATTGACATGACTCTTACACAACTGTTCAAAAGTTTTGGGTCATAAAAGTTTTTTTTATTTTTTATGTCCACCAATATTATTACAATTTCAAAAACTTTACTAATTTAATATGCTTTTAAAATGTCAATTAATTCTGTGAAGACAAAGCTGAATTTTCAGCAGCCATTAAAATGTATTTTTTATTAAAATCATTAAACATTCTTTCTGAATCTAAACATGAATGTACAGTATGAACTGTAGTAAAATATTGTATAATATAACAAAATGCTGTATAATAATACTACTACTATCTAATAAAATACTGAATATGCATAAATCGGACTCTTAGGGCATCTACTGTAAAAAGTAATATTCATGATTTACAGTGTATATTTCCCTGCTTTGAGCTATGTGCCAGCTCGGACTCCATCCTTTGGTTTTCTTCTGCCTTTTTTATTTATTTATTTATTTTTTGCCTGCATTGCTCACGGCTGTGAGTTAATGGAGGAGTAGAACTGCATTCAGAGGCAGGTTGAATAGTAAATGAATTGAAAAGGTGTCATATGCCGAGTGGAGTCTGGCCACCTGGTGGCAGAAACAGCATTCTCAAATGCAGCATCGTTACTCATTCCAGGTGTTTTGTGTGTATGTGTGTGTGTGTGTGTGTGTGTTTAGGCTGATAGAAATGCATTTCAAAAGCACTACAAACCCTTTTCTACTCAAACTGGTGGTAATTGGGATATATTTTGGTACTTTCATGCAGATTTTATATTCCTTTTCTTCAAAGAGAAATTATTTTGTAATGCTCATGTTGTCCTATATAACTCTGTCTTCGGTTACCATTAAACATGTTATGAGTAGAGCTACACTTATTAAATTGTAATGAAATGTTCACAAGAGAGTGTGTGTCATATAATACACTGCTGGCAACATGTCTGAATATTACATGTGTTTATATTTAGCCTAGTTTATCCTACTCAGAATGACTATTCTCATTGGCACTCTACTTTTGGAGAGAATGTTTATGTCAGAAGTTGGGCTTCTTTCATTTCCTGGTTCCTTTGAGCATTCAAGAAAAACTCTTTGAATTGAATGCCAGGTGTGCGAATTGAACGCTCTTGCAGTGAATCCATAGGATTTTCTTGTACTCATGTGTGAAAGAGTGAGCGTGGTGCGCTAGAGAACAAAGAGACGCAACAGGATGAATGCTGAGCCAAATGTACCTAACACCTATTTATTCTTTTTTTCATGAATCCCATGAAAATACCTATCGACTTGAATTATAGGTGTTTTTCTTGTGCTTCACAACCTGTTCTCACCACCCACAGTGATGTATATTGAGCAAAAAAAGGACAAACTTGCGAGCTTTAATTTGATTGGCAGGCTGCTATGAAATTTGGTGCCCAAATCTTATGTCATGGTAGAGAAAATGTTTTTGCTTGAAATTCTACCCCGAACTGTTTTATATAGCATCCCTGTAATGTCTACATTTAACTGTTTAAAGATACTTCATTAATAAATAAAATATAATTAATTATGAATAATCATTAATACAATTTCATTTGTATGCAAACCATAAAATAAGGTTATTCAGAACCTATCTATCTATCTATCTATCTATCTATCTATCTATCTATCTATCTATCTATCAAAATAGATATATCCTTGTCATGAAGAAAAATATTTGAATCTCATAAGTCAAAAGCCTGAAAGAAAAATTACGATGAAATCAGAATGCCCCTGCTCTAATCCACAAGCCAATCAGTCAAGACTGTAGTCATGTGCGGTGTAGGAGTGTTTAATTTGATTCAAGTTCATTTTGACATTTGCAAAGAATAAGATTCCCGTAAAGTACCGAGAGGATTGTAAACTTTGAAAACAAAAAGACAAAATGAATTTCCTTCAAGGCCATGCTTTTCTCCCCCACAATGTCAGTCACTTGGTGCTAAGAATGCATAAATTATTCATGACACTGCGGTATCCTTACACATGTTGTAGGGACAAATGGAGTGTTAAAAAATAGCCTTAAGCCCAGTTAGAGAGTTTCCGTGCTTGTGGAGAACAGCCCTCTGTTCTGAGCAGCCGTCCATCAAGCTCCTGACGGACAGCGTGGATTATTGATTTTACAGGAAATGCTCGACAGGGATTCTAGGACTGGCATGGAGTAGATCGAAAAAAGGGTCCTATTGCTCCACACCTACATGCAGCATCATGCTTCACTTTCCTGTCAGGTTGAGATATACTTGAGCGTGGTGGAGGACGCCAAAATAGAGCCAAAGGTTTTTCACGTAATTTCACATGGTTTGAAAGCTCATTCCGAGTAGGAGCATGTCAGTGCAAGCCAAATAATTCTTGATAGGATATACATGTTACAGTAGGCTGTATAAAATTACCTCATGATATGACTTGCATTCAATGCATATAACCCCTCATATATTTTCTTTCACTGAATCCCCAAAACAACTGACATCTGTAGCAGTGTGTTATTGCCAGGGTCACTCAGTGCATGACGTCTCTGTAAGAGTCTCTGTTTCTGTGTTTTTTTTTCTTGCTGTTTTACAGAATAATGTGTTAAATCCACTTTGTATTCCTCAGGGCATCATCCCCCAGGTTTTGCTTTTAAAAATCTAAGTGTTTAATCATTCTTTTCTCCTCTTTTCGCTTTTCTCCTCTCCCTCGCTCCAGTTTTTCACAAGTTCATCAAACAACCGCAGTAAGAATATTTCATCAAGCACGGTGAGTAATCAGTCCCTCCAGGATTTCGCGGGATTTTTTTGTGATTGTTGCGGCCTAAAATGCCAGATTTTGCGGCAGCTTTTTCAAAAAGTTGCGGGAAAAGTTGCGATTTTTTTAGACAGATTTTTCTCAACAGCATTGCATTACCTTGTGATTTCACAAACATGTTATGATTTTTTTAAGTGTTCTTTGCAAGCTTACTCCCCCAAAGCACAGGAATTCAAAAATTCTGGGAAAATATGTTTTATTTGCTCATCAGAATAAAGTGCAAAGGCTATTTTTCAACCTTGACAATTCATGGGCAAAAAATATAAGTCCATTTCTTTTCAATTGAACTTGACATTGCCCAGTGTAAACAAGTTTGAACCAACTGGATGGTAACATAAAATCCAACATAAAATATGAAATGCAGTGAATCAGTTGCATTAGAATAAAGTGCAAAGGCTATTTTCAGCCCTGACAATTAATGCACATAACAGAAGTTTCCAAAAGAATAATCTTGTAATAAAATTAATTGTTTCATTAAATAAAAAAAGCCCATTTCTTTTAAATTCAACTTGACATTGTCCAGTGTGAACAAATATGAACCAACTGGATGTTCTTCCAACATAGCATATGAAATGCAGACTAAAACACGTCAACAATAAAATCATTCATTAGAATGGTAAGACAGTTCATTCTTCAACACTAACTTCCTAAGTATCCAAACTGTCCTCCACTTCATCCTCAGAGTCGGGCCCACAATCGATCTTGAGCTCATCCCTCTCAAACACTCCACTAGTGAGTCGCTGATTGTGGTACAAGAAGACCAAGGCTTTGAGGTTGCTGTTAGTGATTGATCTTCTTCTGCTTGATAGCACAAGCTTGTAAAGGCTGTTGCTTCTTTCAGCATCTGCTGAGTTCACGATGACATCCTTGTATCGTTTGGCTAAGGCACTGAGGACAGGAAGTCTCTCGAGAAGCCCATCCCAAAACACATCTAGATCTACCACTCCACATGCTGACGCTTTGAGTGCTGCTGGACCCAGGCGTTGGAAGTAGGCATCAAACTCATCATTGGGGACAGCACTGAAGCCTGGGATGTGTGTGTAGCCAGAAACACTGTCCTCCATGAATGAAATGTAACGAGGGTCAAACACTCTGACTTCTCGAAGGAAGTTGATGGCAGGTTGTCCCTCTGACATGTACTTGGTGAGTTTTTCCTCTGCATTGCTGTACGCTAGATGCACTAAGTTGAGGATGTGTGTTTTGGCGGCATGATGGACATCAAGCCCTTCAAAGTGCTCAGCACAGGATTCATACTGTAACTCCTTGTTTGCAGTAAAGTTCATCTGTAGATCCTCTTAGTAGTCAAAAACCTTGTGGGTTATAGGTTTCCTGCTCTGAAAGATGTCAAGTAGCTGTAGAATACGTTCACACTTATCTGCCATGATGCTGAGCTGAACCTGGAGACACTGAGCCATGTCTTCATTCTGTAGCATCTCATGGAGTCTCTCCACAGACTGCGGTGCACTGCTGCCACACACCTGTGAATAGAATTAAAACAGAATTTAGTCCTGCTTCAACACAATTTACATAAGCAAATCCAAAAGCACACAACCGTCTGCAAAAACTTAAACATGTTTATTAGGGCACATGCTAGTCTAAACTGGGATGAATTGGAAACTTGTTATTGTGAGAATTTGTACTGAAAGTAGGAATATGAAGGTAAGATAGTAGCAAAACTCGAGAGCACGTAGATGTGAATTTGAGAACTTGTACAATAAATTTTCGTACTTGTACATGAACATTTACACTCACAGCTCCAATGTGAAAACCTGTAAAATAAAAATCTTGAATGTTGAATCTTGAAAAAAAGTTGAATGTTGAAATTTGCACTCATATATAATAGTCACAAACCTGTATTCTGAATCTGAAGTAGGGATGGGAACGACATGGGATTTGGGAAATCGACTGTCGAGGCCCATGTGTCGACTTTTTGTCGGATTGTCGGCCTTTTTTTTCTTTCTTTTTTTAAAGAGCAGCAGCAATGCGGAGGGTGGAAAATATTCTACATCAGGGTCCGAAATTAACACCCGCCAAGCGCCAAATGCGGGTAGATTTTCTGTTTGGCGAGTAAATCTCAAAAGGCTATCCGCCACACTGGCGGGTGAATGTTCATAACAGGGCGATAAATGATTGTAAATGATTGATGAAACTACCGTGTGAAAGCATGAAAAATAGTTTTAACTGCCCCTCTCAAACTCGCTAGCAGTATCACATGTGCCCACGCAAGGCCTGCCTGACAACTGACAAAAGCAAACCACCACAGACCTAGTTTTACAAACGTTATGAAGTTTTGTTGTTTACCTTGTTCCTTTCGCTGCTTGCGATGGATTTGCGAGCAACAGCTTCGGTGATAGTCACTTGCCGTGTAGGCTCTTGCACGGACATCCTTCTGGCATGTTTTGCTGTAGAGAAGTGTCGGTCAAGCGAGGATTTTCTTTTGTGTTCCACGACAATGTTGCACACAGTGCAAAATAGTTTCCCTCCACTTTCATAGAGAACATTAGGGAATTGCTTTGCACGGTCTTTCGCAGTGATATTTGTAGGTAAGTGTGATGTATTCGCGCTCATGCCTGCTTTCTCTGATAAGGAAGTCCTTCTGTGTGAAAATAATGCCGCGTGCAGTGACGGACCAAACTGATTGGTTGAATTTGCGGTAAAGTCGCGGTGATTGGATGAAATTGCAAGGCCGCAAATAAATCGCGTGGATTGGCTGAATTTGCGTGAATTGGCGCGATCGCAACATCGCGAGTTTCTGGAGGGACTGAGTAATGGCTTCTCCCGTCATTGTTACTTGCACCTCTTGCCACATGTACAGTTTATCTATCTCTGTCGCTGATGAGGGATTCACATGTGATAAATGCAGGGAAATAGTTAGGCTGACAGAGAAGATTTCAGAATTAGAGACACGCATCCAAACGTTAATTGAGGACAGTAAGAATGTTAGGGCTCTAGATACGGCTTTGGATGCGTCTAGCTCAGGGATTCCTGTACATTGTTCGGTTCCGGAAACAGAGCCCCAGCAGCAGGGCAACTGGGTGACGGTGAGGCAGCGTAGTCGTGGGTCAAAACACCGCTCTTCTCTGTTTAATCAAAACATTAAACAGGTTCTCCCCACTCAGTGATGCACCCACTGAGAAACCTGATGAAAGTGCTCTAGTTATTGGTGATTCTATTGTACGGAACGTGAATATAGAGACACCAGCCACCATAGTCAAATGTTTACCGGGAGCCAGAGCGCCTGACATCTTGGCAAATTTAAAAGTGCTGGCTAATGCTAAACGTAAATACAGTAAGATTGTTATTCATGCCGGCGCTAATGATGTTCGACTTCGCCAGTCGGAGATCACTAAAAATAACATTAAAGAGGTGTGTGAACTTGCAAGCACGATGTCAGACACTGTAATATGCTCTGGTCCCCTCCCTGCTTACCGTGGTGATGAGATGCATAGCAGATTGTCATCACTCAATGGCTGGATGTCTAAGTGGTGCCCACAGAATAACATAGGTTTCATAGACAATTGGACGAGCTTTTGGGGCAGACCTGACCTGTTTAAAAGAGATGGTCTTCATCCCTCCTGGGGTGGCGCCACTCTTCTCTCTAGAAATATGGCAAATAGTCTTAGTGTTTATACTTGACTAACTGGGGCCCAGGTCAGGAAGCAGACAGACTGGCTAAACCGACCGTCTGCTAGCTGCCTCCCGTCACAGAGGTCAGTTAATTCTCAGCACATAGAGACTCTTTCACCTAGATATCACACTATAGAGACTGTGTCTGTTCCCTGAACTAGAAAATACAAAAAACGTCCAAACCAAGTTAAGATTAACAATTTAATTGAGGTTCAACAAATAAAAAACAGAAGCAATATGGATAAACAAATGATAAAGCTTGGCTTATTGAATATCAGATCCCTTTCTACGAAAACACTTTTTGTAAATAATATGATCACTGATCATAATATAGATGTACTCTGTTTGACAGAAACCTGGCTAAAACCTGATGATTACATTATTTTAAATGAGTCCACCCCCCAAGATTACTGTTATAAACATGAGCCACGTCTAAAAGGCAAAGGTGGAGGTGTTGCTTCAATTTATAACAACGTTTTCAGGATTTCTCAGAGGGCAGGCTACAAGTATAACTCGTTTGAAGTAATGGTGCTTCATATAACATTATCCAGAGAGACAAATGTTAATGATAAATCCCCTGTTGTGTTTGTACTGGCTACTGTGTACAGGCCACCAGGGCACCATACAGACTTTATTAGAGAGTTTGGTGATTTTACATCCGAGTTAGTTCTGGCTGCAGATAAAGTTTTAATAGTTGGTGATTTTAATATCCATGTTGATAATGAAAACGATGCATTGGGATCAGCATTTATAGACATTCTGAACTCTATTGGTGTTAGACATCACGTTTCAGAACCTACTCATTGTCGAAATCATACTCTAGATTTAATACTGTCACATGGAATTGATGTTGATGGTGTTGAAATTATTCAGCCAAGTGATGATATCTCGGATCATTATTTAGTTCTTTGCAAAATTCATATAGCCAAAATTGTAAATTCTACTTCTTGTTACAAGTATGGAAGAACCATCACTTCTAACACAAAAGACTGCTTTTTAAGTTATCTTCCTGATGTATCCAAATTCCTTAGCATATCCAAAACCTCAGAACAACTTGATGATGTAACTATGGACTCTCTCTTTTCTAGCACTTTAAATAAAGTTGCTCCTTTACGCTTAAGGAAGGTTAAGGAAAACAGTTTGACACCATGGTATAATGAGCATACTCGCACCCTAAAGAGAGCAGCCCGAAAAATGGAGCGCAGCTGGAGGAAAACAAAACTAGAGGTATTTCGTATTGCTTGGTGGGAAAGTAACATATCCTACAGAAAAGCATTAAAAACTGCTAGATCCGATTACTTTTCTTCTCTTTTAGAAGAAAACAAACATAACCCCAGGTATTTATTCAATACAGTGGCTAAATTAACGAAAAATAAAGCCTCAACAAGTGTTGACATTTCCCAACACCACAGCAGTAATGACTTTATGAACAACTTTACTTCTAAAATCGATACTATTAGAGATAAAATTGCAACCATTCAGCCGTCAGCTACAGTATCACATCAGACAGTGCACTATAGACCCCCTGAGGAACAGTTCCACTCATTCTCTACCATAGGAGAGGAAGAATTGTATAAACTTGTTAAATCATCTAAACCAACAACATGTATGTTAGACCCTATACCATCTAAGCTCCTAAAAGAGGTGCTTCCAGAAGTCATAGATCCTCTTCTGAGTATTATTAATTCCTCATTTCATTCCATCATTAGGATATGTCCCCAAAACCTTCAAACTGGCTGTTATTAAGCCTCTCATCAAAAAACCACAACTTGACCCCAAAGAACTAGTTAATTATAGACCAATCTCGAATCTCCCTTTTCTGTCCAAGATAATAGAATAGAATAGAATAGAATAGAATAGTTAAGTGCTAGTATTAGTTGGTCAAGTGCTGGTTAAAAAAATATGTGTCTTTAGGTGATTTTTGAAAATGTGTAAAGACTCGACTTGAGATCACGAGGCCATTCCACCAGCTGGGCACAGTCCAGGAAAAGGTCAGTAAAAGTGATTTTGAACCTCTTTGGGGTAGCGCCACAAGGAACCATTCACTTGCAGAACGAAAGCTTCTGAATGGTGAAAAAGTTTAAACTAGGAGTTATAGGTAGGTATATAGTAGGTATATTGGTGCAGCGCCAGTGGTCGTCTTGTAGGCAAGCATCAGTACCTTGAATTTGATCCAAACGACTACTGGTAGCCAGTGTAACCTGATGAGGAGAGGAACATCAAGCAGTTCTGTTTTAGTAAGGTTAAGCTGAAGGTGATGGTCCTTCATCCAGCTAGAAATGTCTCTCAGATAGGCTGTAATGCGAGCAGCTACCGTCAGATCATCTGGTTGGAATGATAAGCAGAGTTGAGTGTCATCAGCATAGCAGTGATAAGAAAAGCCTCATAGCTCAAACATTTAAAGTGACGGATGACAAAACTGTAAAATTAAAACTAATTTCATTGTTGTTAGATTTATAGTAAAAGTTACTGTTTCTGTTGTGAATGGGCCTTTAAATTACAAAAGTGAATTATTCTTAAGAGAATAATGCTGAAAAGTGGATAAAAATGACAAACAGTAAAGCAATAGTTAAACAGTAATTAAAGATTTTTTAGAAATAGTTGCGTGTTTTGAAAACGCATTAACCTGAAAAGGCAATAACGTACTCGGTTACTAACGTAACCTCGGTTCCCTGAGATGAGGGAACGAGTACTGCGTAAGCTAGCTTGCAGCACAGCCATAGTGTGTAGAGCCGAAGCAGCTTGACCAGCGGAGGTGTAAGCTCGGCCAGCGAGAGCTGAGGTGGTGCGGCACGGCTTGGATGGATGCACAGGCTTCGACCGCCATCCAGCGGCTGAGGGCGGGCAGAGGTGTGCAGCAATAGCCTCCTCGAGAGGGGGGAGGCTCTCGTAACCGTGGTCTCGGGCGCCGTCGACAGAGGAGAGCGCTGACGAGACAGAAGTCTTCAAGCGTGCGGAGAATGGGGCTTTCCACGACTTCGTGAGTTCATTGTGAACTTCCGGGAAGAAGGGGGCGTTTCTTTGCGGAGGGGCCGAAGGGCGCCCCTGCAGGAACCATTCATCCAGCCTGCTCTTAGCGGGCTCGTCTGGAGGAGACCAGTCGAGCTGAAGGTCGCTGACAGCCCTTGTAAGCACGCGAGTAAGCTCCGCGTCGATATCGGCGCGTTGTCCGGTGCAGCTGGGTGCTGTAGAGGGGGGGGGGGGTCCGCAATGGAGCCCGACCATTCCTCACCACTGGACGCGGCGAGAGAAAGGCTGTCGTGTCTGTCCTCTTCCGCCTCAGGCGCTCCGAAGGAGAAGGGGGCGCTGGTGAGCAGGGACTGGCGCTGCTCGTCCACGAAGAGGACAGGCGAAGGAGAGAGAGCGGGCGAGGCACGCGGGGAGTGTTCCGGCGTGAGCTTGCGTGTAGCAGTATGCTCAGGCATTCTCTGATCGCGGCGTTTCTTACGCGGCACTTGAGAGAGAAGAGGCGGAGCGGGTGGAGCATCGTGGCTGGTTTGAGCTAATCGAGCCCGCAGGGTCGATATAGCCATGTCGTCGCACTCAGGGCAGCCGCCCTTGAAGAGTGCGCTCTCAGCATGCTCGCGGCCCAGGCAGGAGACACAGATGATGTGGCGGTCCTCGCTGGGCAGAGGGCCTCGGCAGGAAGCGCAGGCCCGAGGCATTTGAAACAACGCCTCGAATTCTGGAGGAAAAAAGTGTGATGCAGCGGCAAACACACTAGCTTTGAAAAGGATATAGTCACGCCGGATGGCGCAGCAGGAAGCGAGTGCTGAAGGCGGCGTCGAGATGAAGCACGAGCCGGCGTCCTCAGATCTGCGTTGCAGTGCTATCCCGCTGAGAGGCTTTTCGACGGCGTGTAGAGGCTTCTCCGGAGAAGACAGCGAAGTGCAGGTGAGATCGCTGAAGGAGATGAAATCCTGATCCCTATGGTGAAGCGGTGGCTTATATAGTTCCAGCCACGCCTATTTTGGCGCGCTCTGACGTCCAATGGGCGCGAAGCGCCCCCATTGGTTCGTTACTCTCCGCCGCCTCACCATAGGTTGCTGCAGTTGCCGCAGCACAGCCAATAAGCGCGCGAGCCGCTTCGCTTGGGTCTGCTGTGCTGCAGCACTGCGTTTTACATTATTTAAAAATTAAGGATAATTTTTGGCTTCATATTCTCGAGAAAAGGGGACCTTTTCCCATAGCGTAAGCTAGCTTACGCAGTACGAGAGTACTCTCGAAAGGGAACTTCTTTTCCTGCACATTTGCTGGAACTTTCCCTTAATTTCAGTGCAGTTTCAGCCATTTCAGATAATCACAACAAGCAATCCAACTACTGATAAGCACATCACTTAAATGCCCACAATCCACTGTTTTGTCTCTGTCTTTTTTAATGGTGTTCTGTCTGAACTCATCAAAGTCAAGTGCAATAGTAACGCAATCCCCATTCTGGGGTACGGAACAGCAATAGAATGTCAATACCATTTGTGTCATTAAAACAAAGAAGAGGATGTTCTTAAACCTGTATTAGCAAGTGGGCAGAAATTTTTAAACCACTGTGCAGATAACAGGCAGCTTTACATGGCTTAGGAGAGTTGCATTTACCTGAGGGAAGATTAGAGGGAAGAAGGACAAGGTTTGGACCACCTCCTGAAAGCCACACTAACATAAGCCAGTTGAGGAGATGCCTTCATCTTTATGTAAACACAGATTGGGAGTCAGGATTAAGAGTGGTTTAAGCCATGCTACTCTTATACCAAGGTTAAATGAGAATCTGGTGTGACCCCATCATGCATTGCTTTACAAAAAGCAGAGGCTTGTCTATTGAAAGTAATGAGGGTCTCTTGAGTGCCACTGTAGAGATTAAAGGCCAAGCACTTTCACTGCCTGTCCTTGACCTGTGCAGTCCAGTTTTATTAGCCAGCCTAATGTTGTTGGTATTTATATTATTTAGTTTGTTTATTTTTATGATTTTTTTTTTTAATCCAATATGGATGCATTGATGGCATCTGAAATGTGCATTTCTGTGTAACTACCATTCAAAAGTCTGGAGCCAGCATACAGTATAAGGAAAATTGAGCAGTTAAGATGTCTTGGGATATTGCTAGGTGATACCACAAGTCATATTTCATGTGTCATGCTCACATATCACTTCCATTTACTAAGCTTTTAATCGATTTTGGATATTTGTTAGACACTCTCACTCATATCTGATAAACCTTTTACATAATATGATACAAGATGTTCACACATAGTAAACAAGCTTCTCAAAGTCATTCCATGAAATAGCAAGTGATATATAGACCCGCTGTTCGTGGTTTACACCAAGCACTCGAAAGACTTCATTCATCCCTTAAACCATGAGACCAAAACATCAGTACTGTGACATTTGAAGCTGCGAATGCGATAGGGCTCTGAGGAAAGCCCTGCAAGACGGCCAAACCCTTGACAAGAGCAGTTAATCTGTTGGGGCGAGTGAAACAGGTCCATCTTATTCACAGAGATCGTGTATTTTTTCTCAAAGTCATGACGTGTGGTTATGCTCTCTCTAGCTATGCATTAACCCACTGCTCGGGAATAACCAGTGTGCATCGACCCACGCCAGTGCAGACACGTCAGGCACATTCATCCTGGTTTCCACATCCTGTTTCTCAAATGCACCATAACCTGAGCCATCTAAATGGAAATGACATTTAACACCGCTCCAATCAGAATACAGAACAGGCAAAATCATATGAGGTGGGAATTTAGTCAATGTTCTGAGGCGATTGTGAGTGAACTCATGTTACTCTCCCTTAAATGTTCTCCTCCGTCTCCATAATAGTTGACAACCGGTGTCATTAATAATGGCCGACTTTGTCTGAAAGCTGGTTCGGGCGACATAGGCGCACTGGGGTCTGCAAGGTTGGTGCTATTAGAGTGTGTTTGAATGTTTGATGATAGAGACTGGAGGCTAAAAGTCAATCACTGTCTAAGCAAAGATGGTGTTGTGCCTTGTGATGGTAATTAAATATGGCTTCTCTTTCCTGGCTTCCACTGAGAGGAAAATGCTACGCTACCAGTTGTAGAAGTGATATATGGTGAAGTAGAGTTTTATCAGCATTTTCTCCAATTGGTACATGATGTAACTACACCTTCTAGCTGCAGATAATTTTCTGCTTTGACATACATTAAAAAGGAGTCAATAATTCTGTATAAATAATTAAAATAATTGTCTAGTTATGGTCTAGAATTGAATACTTAATTTTTATTAAGGAAACAGCATTTATGTTTAGTTAGGAACAATATAGAATTGGCAGTTTGACTCTGTATGTCAAAAGAAGCATTTTGGTATAACTTCTAGGCAGTCTGAAGTCACCAGTGTGACCTGATTGTATTTTCTGTAGCTTTACTGAATGACAATAAAACTGCTCAATAGCAGAACTAAATCGTACCTCATGATCCATGACAAACATATAGCATCTGTCCCCTCAGTATGGACAGAGTTATATCGTACAGAGCTATTCAACTATATCGTACAAAGCTATTTACAAGAACTATGGGCAAATGAAGCTCCACTGGATTTGAGTCCATGATCACAATGAAAATGATTTAGCAATTTGATTATATATAATGAAAACTTGCATGTGTAAAATGTTTTGCAGCCTATGCTATCTCTTCTACTACAATTTGTTCTATCTTGGAAGTAATCCTTAAGAAAATACATAACACTGTTATATAATCATGATTTAAAGTTCTTTTTTTGTTCGGAATGGCATGAAATAACAGTGTTTTGTAAACTCAATGCATTGGAAACAGACTGTGTTTGCAGACAGGCAATATGAAAGTATATACTTTAGTAAAGTGTTTATTTTATCATTCATTATCCTGTCTTGGAATGAATGTACATTCCGAGGGCATGTTTGAATAATGCAGTCTATGGACATACAGTCATTCCATTTTTAACTGAATTGACACAACACAAAGCTTTTTTTCACTTGTATAATGGTTTAAAACCAATTGGGCCCATCTTTTGACGTTTGATATTGTAATCCATTTGAAATTTCAAGAATCCTCAAATGTTCTCAACAGAGCATTTGAACACACGGTGTTCCATTTTTTTAATTTTTTTTCGTCCTTATAATGAGCAAAAAGGACATTTTCTGTAATTGGGAAGTTTCAATAAATATAAGGCTGGAAAGCCATCTCTAGATGTGGTCTCTCTGGTCTTGCTATGCCTTTTTGAATTTGATGTTACTGGACAGTTTGGAAATTACTGTGGGTTTTCAGTGCTGCATTTGATTAAGATTGGAGCCAATCATATGAGCTCTGTCTGGCATCTACTCAGCACAGAGTAGCCTGTGCAGCATGCAATTTTTCTGTTTCACATTTTCATAAATTCAGTCAACCTGCTGTTTACAAAGAAGTGTAAACAAATGTTGGCAGTGGACAAATGCATAATTAAAAGGGCAGTCTCTAGTGAGCGCTATAGAGATGACGTTTCCCAGGATCTAGTATGTAAATGCACATTATGACTTTAAGCACTTCTACAGGCATGTGCAGATGGCTCTACATGCTTGCACTCCAAATTTCTGGATGCTTTGCGTTGGTAGATGGGGATGCATATGCCACTGTTGCCCTGTAGTATTTTTGCAGTCCTCTTTTTTCATTTTTTTTCCAATTCTTTTCAGAATGAGGCCAAAAAACATGTTATTCTTTATATGTAAATGGTAGCCACCATATGGTGACAACAAATATAAAAATAAAGCATCATTTTTTTTCTAGACAGTGAACATCATTTAAGTGTATTTGTCAAAACAGTGTTATAATTTACATGTATGTGTGTGTCACAAGGTGACGATCTTTAGGGGCGGAACCAAAATTCGGGAAGTTTGGTTCCGCCCGGAAGCGTTTCCGCCCGGACCGGAAAAACAGAACACCGGAACTTCCGGTAGCGCCGTAAGAAGGAAAATCAGGGAATTCGATGCACCTGTGCCTAGTTAGGGACAGCGGTTGGTGATTGGAGGATACGCTGGACAAGGCAGTACTTAAGGCCAAGTTATTTCCCAGTCTGGGAAGCTCTTTTTGGTGTGTGTGAAGCACTGGGTTGTGCCCGTCTTGGTACGCTGCTGGTAGCTGTCTAACTCTCTCTCTCCCTCAGGCTGGAATTGTATGATTGTGAAGACATCGCGAACCTTAAAGGTTGAGAAGTGAACAGATTATACGGCGAACTGAGACGACGTGAAAAAGGGGATTGGAAGTGGCATTGATGTGAGTACTAAGAGCCAGTCGAAAGTGCCCTGTATATTGACCTGGCGTTGTGTAGATCTCTCCAGGAGGAGGAGGGCGGCCCTACCCCTAATATAGTGTGGTGGGAGAGCCGAAGGAATACTTATTGAAGTAGTCACAACGACGACATCACTAACTAGGCCGCATATTCCATCGCCAGATCCGAACCAAGCGAAGTGAAGGAAGACGGGTGTCCTTTCCGTACACTGAGTGTGGTGGGTGAGTCTTCGTGCTGTGAAAACCTATAATTTTGACGTGGTGCTGTATATTGCTGTGGGCTGCTGTGTATTGCCGTGTGTCCTGTCAGATAAACCCCCGCCTTCACGCACTTCGGCGTGGGAGGACAAGGAGATTGCTGGTCCTAGCCTAGTTCAGTACAGTATATGTTGTGAGCGTGCTTCAGATCTCCGGAGATAGCACGGTACGCTGTGTCCAGCCCAGAGGTGAAAGCCATCCAAAGCAGAGTAACTGTGTTTTGTGTCCAAGTTGATACCTGTGGAGAGGAAAGGAAAGAGAGTGAGTAACACAAGGAGAAACAGAGGAAACCTGTACTTACAGTGCGCTGTGTTCAGCCCAGAGGTGAGAGCCATTCAAAGCAAACTAACGGTGCTATTGTGCCCAAGTTGATATCTGTGGAGAGAAAAGGAGAGAGAGGGAATAACACGAGGAGGAATAGAGCGAACCCTGTACTTACAGTACGCTGTGTCCAGCCCAGAGGTGAGAGCCATTTAAAGCAAACTAACTGTGCTATTGTGCCCAAGTTGATACCTGTGGAGAGAAAAGGAGAGAGAGTGGGTAACACGAGGAGAGACTGAGGAAACCTGTACTTACGCCGCTGCCTGTGGAGAAAGAGAAAGCGAGTGAGCACCCAAGGAACGAACTGTGTGAACCAGTACTTACTGTGAGCTGTAATCAGCGAAGAGGTGAGAGCAGAACCAAGCTGAACTAACTGTGCCTGTGTGTCCCAGCCGTTGCCTGTGGAGAAAGAGAAAGCGAGTGAGCACCCAAGGAACGAACTGTGTGAACCAGTACTTACTGTGAGCTGTAATCAGCGAAGAGGTGAGAGCAAAACCAAGCTGAATTAACTGTGCCTGTGTGTCCCAGCCGTTGCCTGTGGAGAAAGAGAAAGAGCCCGTTGCCTGTGGAGGAAGAGAAAGAGAGTGAGCACCTCGAGAACGAACTGTGTGAACCAGTACTTACCGTGAGCTGTAATCAGCGAAGAGGTGAGAGCAGAACCAAGCTGAACTAACTGTGCCTGTGTGTCCCAGCCGTTGCCTGTGGAGAAAGAGAAAGCGAGTGAGCACCCAAGGAACGAACTGTGTGAACCAGTACTTACTGTGAGCTGTAATCAGCGAAGAGGTGAGAGCAAAACCAAGCTGAATTAACTGTGCCTGTGTGTCCCAGCCGTTGCCTGTGGAGAAAGAGAAAGAGCCCGCTGCCTGTGGAGGAAGAGAAAGAGAGTGAGCACCTCGAGAACGAACTGTGTGAACCAGTACTTACCGTGAGCTGTATTCAGCGAAGAGGAGGAAGAAGGAGGGCGCTACGGATACCTAAGACTCAGGCCGGGGCCCGAGTCCCACGCCCCGGATCCCCGTGGCCCCCTTGCTCCCTGACCTCTTCCCGGCCATAGCCCATCTGGAGGGCCGAGTCAGAGTTTAGTTTTAATTGCCCTTTCCCTATTCCCCAAGCTATTTTTAGATATTTAAATAAAGATTGTTTTATCACTTACTTGTTCTCGTGTTGTTTGGCCATTGGGTCGGGTTTGGGGACCTCCTCGAGGTGGAAGTTGAGAAGGGGTGTGGCTTAGTTAAAGCATAGCCAGCCCCTGGGTGTGACAGATTTGGCGTAGTCGGCAGGATTTCCACCTCGAGTTGAGTAACCAAGGTCGTCCAATGACCGACAACGCGGGGCTTTCAGCCCAACCCCGTGCCATGCCCGTTTTTATGGGGAGCCCCTGGATTCAAAAATATGGGGGGACAGAATCCGAGGTACGATTGTCTGAATGGAAGGCTCAACTAGAGTACTTGGCCGACCTACAGGGCCTTAGTGCAGCCCAGCGGCTTCAATTTGTGTTAAACTCCCTGGATGGAGAAGCGCGGCGAGAGGTGCATGCCGCCCCCGAAGCCGTTAGAGCCAACGCCCAAACCGTGTTCCAGTTCCTCACTGAACAGTATGGTGACCACACCCCCGTAGCTGTCCTTCGCTCCCAGTTCTTCAATTGTAAGCAGGGCCCCCGCCAACCGATTAGAGCTTTCGCCCTGAGGTTGCGAGAGCAATTCGCCCGACTACAGACCCGTCGGGACCACGGGTTGGGAGATGGAGAGACTCTATTGCGGGACCAGTTTCTTCTGGGGTTGAAGGAGGGTCCGGTGAGACAGAGCCTACGTATCCAGTTTCGAAGGGACCCGGGTCTTACGTTCGAAGATCTGAAGAAAGAGGCACTGGCCCTGGAAGGTGATGAGACTGAGGTGAGTGGTTCCCCAGTGTGTGCGGTTGTCAGTGAAGTAGCACCAGCACAACCCGGAGGCCCTGACTGGAAGCAAGCACTGAAGGCTGAACTTTTGAAAGATGTCCGCGATCAGATGTCTGAACTGTCTAAAGCCCTCGTAGGAGAATTGCGCCAAGGACGGGCGCGGGAGGAACCACGGCCGGCGCCCCGAGACCGAGTGTACTCAGAGGGAGGCCGAGAGCCGTTCAGGCGCCCGAACCACTTTAACCGGCCCCGTTTCGAATGGGACGAGCAAGGGCGACCCATCTGTAACCGCTGTGGCAAACCAGGTCACTATAGCCGTCAGTGTGGGCCCCGCAGGGCGTCAGAAGGGGGTTTTTAGGTCGGCCGGCCACTGTGGGTCGTGTGGCCGGGACCCCTCGAGAAGACCCTGGAAGAGGATATGGCTCTAGGAGCCAGATGATTGGGCGTAGCCCCGTGGCGAAGGTGAGAGTGTGCGGCAAGGAGATTCAATGCCTGGTAGACACAGGCTCCCAAGTGACGTTGTTTGCTGAGAGTTTATCCGAAGAAGTGTTTGGGAAACAAGGGGCACCAGGGGCGGAGGCCCCCTGGCTTACTCTGAAGGGCGCAAACGGCCTCGACATCCCATATATTGGCTACCGATTGACGGACCTAGAGGTTCACGGAGTGATGGTCCCCCAGAAAGGTGTGATTATCGTGCAAGACCATTGTCTGGGTGCACATCGAGCCCTGTTGGGCATGAATGTCCTCGCTGATTGCTGGGAAGAGCTATTTCGGGCTAGGCCCGTATCGAAGATACCACCTGCAGAGAGGCCCAAGTGGGAGTGTGTGGTAGCTGACTGTCGAAGGGTGCAAATGAGCCAAGTCCGCAGGGAACAGGAAGAGGTAGGAAGAGTGATGTGTCGTTTTGCTTTGTCTGTCCCCGCAAAAAGTGAGGCTGTTGTGTGGGCGCGAGTACCGCCCCGAAGAGCGGGCCCAGAAGAGTGGGTGCTGGTGGAGCCCCATGTGGATTGTCCACAAGTGGAAGTGGCACGAGGATTATCGACGGTCCGGCGGGGGAGAGTCCCCGTGAGGATACGGAATGTACATCCATACGCGGTGCAACTACATCGGCACCAACGATTAGCCCGTCTGACAACGGTTACATCCCACCAAGTAAGGGAAGAGAGGGATATTAGTTTTCGTCAGGTGTGCCCCACTGTCATCGAGGTGGCCCTGACACAAGTAGACACCCCATGGGGTGGTATGGAGAGGAGTGTGCCGAGCCACCTGGCGGGTGAGTCGTTACAAGGGGAGGATTTAGAGCAAGCACAGACACAGAAGTTACAGGCCCTCCTTCGGAGATGGCAGCATGTGTTCGCCACCCACGACGAAGACTACGGATGCACCCAGGTGGTACAACATCATATACCTACCGGGGATGCAGGGCCCAGCCGGGAGAGGTATCGCCCAATTCCGCCCACTTTGTATACCGAGGTACGTACACTCCTGCAAGGCATGCTGAAGCAAGGAGTTGTTAGGGAAAGCAGCAGCCCGTGGGCGGCCCCCATAGTGCTGGTGCAAAAGAAGACGGGGGCTTGGAGATTCTGCGTGGACTACCGTAAGCTGAACCTCGTGACTAAGAAAGACGCTTTCCCTTTGCCACGGATCGAAGATTCGCTTGCCAGCCTCACGCAGTCGGCATGGTACTCTACCCTAGATTTGGCCAGTGGCTACTGGCAGGTGCAGGTGGCCGAAGCAGACCGGGAGAAGACTGCCTTTACAACCCCGTTTGGACTATTTGAATGGGACCGGATGCCTTTCGGGCTCTGTAACGCTCCGGCCACCTTCCAGCGGCTGATGCAGCGGTGCTTGGGAGGTCAGTTAATGGAGTCAGTATTAGTTTACCTGGATGATGTGATTGTCTACTCCCCAGATTTTGATTCACACCTGAGGCACCTCGAGGAAGTCTTTCGGGCCATGGAGAAGTACGGATTGAAACTACAGCCCAATAAGTGTCACTTACTACGGAGAGAAGTCAACTTTCTGGGCCACGTGGTCAGTGCGGCTGGAGTGTCCGTCGATCCTGGAAAGGTATCGGCCGTGAAGGACTGGAAGGCCCCGAGGACAGTGAGGCAAGTGCGATCCTTTTTAGGATTTGTGGGATACTATAGGCGTTTCATAAAGGACTTTTCAAAAATTGCTAAACCCCTTAATCAGTTGCTGGTTGGCACAGGTCGTAACCGGGGCCGGGGGTCGCCCAACGTAGACTGGGATGCAAATTGTGAGTCGGCGTTCCAGACATTGAAGCAGGAGCTGCTACAGGCCCCTATCTTGGCATACGCAGATTTCACAAAACCATTCCTTTTGTATACAGATGCCAGCAATCTCGGGCTGGGAGCGGTGTTGGCTCAACGGCAGGACGGAGTTGAGAGGGTCATCGCGTACGCCAGCCGGAGCCTCCACCCAGCCGAGAGGAACGATGCGAACTATAGTTCTTTCAAATTGGAGCTGCTGGCGTTGAAGTGGGCCCTAAGTGAGAAATTTAAAGACTACCTCTGGGGTGCCAAGGTGACGATCATTACAGACAATAACCCATTAGTACACTTACAGACGGCGAAGCTGGGAGCCGTGGAGCAGCGGTGGGTGGCCCAACTGGCCAACTTTGACTATCAATTACAGTACCGACCAGGGCGTGAACACACGAACGCGGACGTCCTCTCAAGGCTGCCCGAAGCGGAAAGCCCCGGAGGGGCCAGCCCGGAGGAGGGCTATATGGTAGGAGCAGTAGAGGCACCAGGCAGCAGACAAGAGGCCGTGCCTGAGAACTGGGGATGGGATCCCCGTCGGTGGAGGGAGAGACAGGCCAGGGATCAAGATGTGCGGCTGGTAAGAGAATGGCTGGAACAGGGCCGACGGCTGACGCCAGCGGAGAGGTTAGCCCAGACGGATACTGGGAGGAGGCTGCTGGGGCAATGGGACAGGCTGGAGCTGAGAGATGGCGTTTTGTGCAGAAGGGTCAGTGACCCGAAGTTGGGCGAAGAAGTACGCCAGATCGTGGTACCCGCAGATGAGGTAACGGCTTTAGTTTCGGCGTACCACAACCAGTTGGGGCATCAGGGACAGGAGAGGACCGTGTCCCTGCTTAGGAGATTCTTCTTTTGGCCCGGGCTAGAGGCATCGGTGCACGCCCTAATTCAAGCTTGCCCGAGATGCATATTGTTTAAGTCCAGACGGGAGGTCCGAGCGCCAATGGTACCCATCCATGCGAAGGCCCCCCTTCATATCATGGCTATGGACTTCTTGACACTGGGCCGACCACGAGATCGCTACCAGAACATCTTGGTAATAACGGATTTGTTCACAAAGTACGCTTGGGCTATCCCCACCCTCGACCAGACTGCAACCACCACCGCTACAGTTTTATGGCGGGCCGTCTTCCAGACGTTCGGATGCCCGGAGTTTCTGCACTCCGATCAAGGAGCCAACTTTGAGTCCAGGGTAATTAGAGAACTATGCCAGTTGTACGGTTGCACGAAAACTCACACCACTTCGTATCATCCTCAGGGGAACGGCGGCTGTGAGAGATTCAATCAGACCCTATTGGGGCTGCTGGGGACCTTGGACCAACAACGGCAGGACGATTGGGTGAGTGCCTTGCCAAACCTCCTACAGGCCTATAACAACAGTATACATAGTACTACGGGTTACGCTCCCACTTACCTGATGTTTGGCAGACACATACGAATGCCTACTGACCTGGTCCTAGGAGTGATAGCCGACCAAGAGGAAGCAAGTGTAACGGAGTGGGTGGGGCGCCATCACCAGCGCTTGCATTTCGCCTACGAGCAGGTGTCGAAAAGGATACAGACGGCAGGAGAGAAAAGTAAGCGGTTGTATGATCGGACTGCTAGAGAAGCCCCTCTACTGCCAGGAGAGAGGGTGTTGGTGAGAGATAATCGGCGGCAGGGGAAGGGGAAACTGAGTGACCGTTGGGAGGCCACCCCTTATGTAGTCTGCCGGCAGCAGAGGCCGGGGCAGCCGGTCTATACCATCCGGCCAGAAGGGAAGTCAGGCCCCGACCGTGTGGTGCACCGGAACATGATTCGCCCATGCCCTAACTACCCTGAAGCCGTGGAAGAAGTCCCCACGGAACCTGTACCAGCGGCCCCCTGGATTGAAGGTTGGGCTGTGGTACCAGGGAGACCCGTGGTGGCACCACCCCCGATCGCCCCGAGAGAACCAGAAGCAGCCCCTGAACAAGCTGAGCCCGATTCACCAGTGAGACGATCCCGGCGAGAGAACCGAGGCCGACCCCCTGCCCGCTATGGGGAGTGGACAGCCCGAGGACGTTCTAGGGACTAGAACGGATTGGCGGGGGAGGATGTCACAAGGTGACGATCTTTAGGGGCGGAACCAAAATTCGGGAAGTTTGGTTCCGCCCGGAAGCGTTTCCGCCCGGACCGGAAAAACAGAACACCGGAACTTCCGGTAGCGCCGTAAGAAGGAAAATCAGGGAATTCGATGCACCTGTGCCTAGTTAGGGACAGCGGTTGGTGATTGGAGGATACGCTGGACAAGGCAGTACTTAAGGCCAAGTTATTTCCCAGTCTGGGAAGCTCTTTTTGGTGTGTGTGAAGCACTGGGTTGTGCCCGTCTTGGTACGCTGCTGGTAGCTGTCTAACTCTCTCTCTCCCTCAGGCTGGAATTGTATGATTGTGAAGACATCGCGAACCTTAAAGGTTGAGAAGTGAACAGATTATACGGCGAACTGAGACGACGTGAAAAAGGGGATTGGAAGTGGCATTGATGTGAGTACTAAGAGCCAGTCGAAAGTGCCCTGTATATTGACCTGGCGTTGTGTAGATCTCTCCAGGAGGAGGAGGGCGGCCCTACCCCTAATATAGTGTGGTGGGAGAGCCGAAGGAATACTTATTGAAGTAGTCACAACGACGACATCACTAACTAGGCCGCATATTCCATCGCCAGATCCGAACCAAGCGAAGTGAAGGAAGACGGGTGTCCTTTCCGTACACTGAGTGTGGTGGGTGAGTCTTCGTGCTGTGAAAACCTATAATTTTGACGTGGTGCTGTATATTGCTGTGGGCTGCTGTGTATTGCCGTGTGTCCTGTCAGATAAACCCCCGCCTTCACGCACTTCGGCGTGGGAGGACAAGGAGATTGCTGGTCCTAGCCTAGTTCAGTACAGTATATGTTGTGAGCGTGCTTCAGATCTCCGGAGATAGCACGGTACGCTGTGTCCAGCCCAGAGGTGAAAGCCATCCAAAGCAGAGTAACTGTGTTTTGTGTCCAAGTTGATACCTGTGGAGAGGAAAGGAAAGAGAGTGAGTAACACAAGGAGAAACAGAGGAAACCTGTACTTACAGTGCGCTGTGTTCAGCCCAGAGGTGAGAGCCATTCAAAGCAAACTAACGGTGCTATTGTGCCCAAGTTGATATCTGTGGAGAGAAAAGGAGAGAGAGGGAATAACACGAGGAGGAATAGAGCGAACCCTGTACTTACAGTACGCTGTGTCCAGCCCAGAGGTGAGAGCCATTTAAAGCAAACTAACTGTGCTATTGTGCCCAAGTTGATACCTGTGGAGAGAAAAGGAGAGAGAGGTGAATAACACGAGGAGGAATAGAGCGAACCCTGTACTTACAGTACGCTGTGTCCAGCCCAGAGGTGAGAGCCATTCAAAGCAAACTAACTGTGCTATTGTGCCCAAGTTGATACCTGTGGAGAGAAAAGGAGAGAGAGAGTGAATAACACGAGGAGGAATAGAGCGAACCCTGTACTTACAGTACGTTGTGTCCAGCCCAGAGGTGAGAGCCATTCAAAGCAAACTAACTGTGCTATTGTGCCCAAGTTGATACCTGTGGAGAGAAAAGGAGAGAGAGTGGGTAACACGAGGAGAGACTGAGGAAACCTGTACTTACGCCGCTGCCTGTGGAGAAAGAGAAAGCGAGTGAGCACCCAAGGAACGAACTGTGTGAACCAGTACTTACTGTGAGCTGTAATCAGCGAAGAGGTGAGAGCAGAACCAAGCTGAACTAACTGTGCCTGTGTGTCCCAGCCGTTGCCTGTGGAGAAAGAGAAAGCGAGTGAGCACCCAAGGAACGAACTGTGTGAACCAGTACTTACTGTGAGCTGTAATCAGCGAAGAGGTGAGAGCAAAACCAAGCTGAATTAACTGTGCCTGTGTGTCCCAGCCGTTGCCTGTGGAGAAAGAGAAAGAGCCCGTTGCCTGTGGAGGAAGAGAAAGAGAGTGAGCACCTCGAGAACGAACTGTGTGAACCAGTACTTACCGTGAGCTGTATTCAGCGAAGAGGAGGAAGAAGGAGGGCGCTACGGATACCTAAGACTCAGGCCGGGGCCCGAGTCCCACGCCCCGGATCCCCGTGGCCCCCTTGCTCCCTGACCTCTTCCCGGCCATAGCCCATCTGGAGGGCCGAGTCAGAGTTTAGTTTTAATTGCCCTTTCCCTATTCCCCAAGCTATTTTTAGATATTTAAATAAAGATTGTTTTATCACTTACTTGTTCTCGTGTTGTTTGGCCATTGGGTCGGGTTTGGGGACCTCCTCGAGGTGGAAGTTGAGAAGGGGTGTGGCTTAGTTAAAGCATAGCCAGCCCCTGGGTGTGACATGTGTATAATTTGATTTGATTTCTGTATATTAGTGGTCTGAGTTTTTATAGAGATTCTTTCTGAACACATTACATTATAAAGGGACCAATTGACTCAAATGATTTGTTTAAAACACTGATACATTCAGGAACTTTAAGAGATAGGTTACCCCAAAATTTTAATTCTATTATCATTTAGTCCCCCCCCCCCCCCCCCATTCCATCCCAATTCCACTTTTGTTCATCTTTGAAATCCAAATGAAGATATTTTGAACAAAATTGGAAAGGGTGCCCCTCTATTTCAGTGAGGGGATGAAAATCTTTTACAAGTGACTGCGTTCTTCTCAAATGAAAGGCTGCATCCTAGTGAGGACACATTATTCCTATATTAGTTCTTCTGATGCTTAAAGGCCAGAGGAGAGTCGTACTAAGCTTTACACACTAAAATCAGATGGTCTAGTGAGTGTGCTACTTCAGAAATGTTTCCGTTCAAGGATACTTTTTATTGAAAATCTTTATATTAAGTGATTTTCTATTTTTCCAGTGGTTTACATTATGCACAGTTTCATGATTCATTGTGATTAATTTACATCTTAAAAAAATAATGATAATTATTAATTAAATAATTTTTTTCATTATTTAATGAAAGTGAAATTGAACGAGCTCGCTGCTTTTTCTATTTCAACTTTTTTTTCTCTTTTTTTCAGTGGAATTACTGCAAAGCGTAGGCGACTGAAGGATGTGAAGGGTACACCTGATGCATCTTTTAAAACAGGCCGAAGGAAGGACACAAAATAAAGACTGCCTTCTAGAGATTCTTTAAATTGAGATGTCCTTCAACAGATTTTGATGACATGGCAGCTGAGATATGCTGCCTTTGCTAGGACACAGTGTTCTGTTTGAGAAGCACCAGTGAGTCTTTTTGAACGAGTCATTAAATCATTAATTTAGCCAATTCATTTAAAAAACTGATTCATTCAAGAGCTAAAAAACACCATATATGATACATGATGTATGATTTCATTCAAAAAATAAACCATTTGACATTTCAATCAGGGATTATCATGATTGTTAGAAGCACATGTCAAGAATCATAAATCATCACAATCCTACAGCTCGATCTTTTAGAAAATATAATTTCTGAGAATTTGGTTGGGTTTGAGATTTGAAGTGCTACACCACCTGTAATCTTTTTATGCAGAAGTGGAAAGCATGACATCCCATTAAATCATGCACTGCTACACATTTTTGACACGGAGTGGTGATATTAAAAATGCATGTTCTGTTTTTCATTTTAATAGCAGATGTTATATTAGGTGAACATTTTTTGCAAGCAGTTGTTTTGAATGTGACCCTGTATCAGGGTCCATCCCCAAGTGTTTACAAAACTGCTGACTAGTCAAAGATAACCAGTGTTCTCCTCATCAAAAGCATTAATGAAGGAGCAGATCCTGGAGGCATGGAGAGCAAGAAACCAAGGCAGTCGTGACAAGAAGGGGAAAGGTTTTTTCCCCCTGCAGACCACTCTCACCTGCAGCTCATCACAATTAAACAAGGTCTGACAGGGTCTGGGAAAGAACTTTTTCTTTTAAGCCCTCCAACTCATTTTTCCCTCGCTTTCCTTCATTCCAGGGGGGGGGGGGGGGGGGGGGGTCTTGAACCGTTTGACCTGTATTTTTGCTAAGGTGAGAAAACTGGTCAAGACAGGGGTCACTGATTGTCCCAAAGGCCTGGCCTGGGTTGACTTTGGTATCACTTGGTGGCGTGTCAGAATGTTCATTTGAATCAGATACACTCCGAGAGCATATTTTTTACTTGCAGAGATTAGTTTTACACACAGAAAATAAATTCAAAGTTGTATTTGTCACTGTTGGGTAGTCATTTAATTTAAATGCCAACATCCAAAAATATCAACATATTGAAATTAATAAACTGTTATGTTTTTAAACATTTAAAACACCCAAAAAGATGTGACAACATGCCCAACCTGACATTTATAAAAAAAAATAAAAAAAAATACCCTTAGCTCCAGTCTCCTCTAAACTGATAATACAATGTTCTGTTTAATGTTTATGCAATATTTTTTTTATGATGAAGACATTTCAAATTCTAACTTCTCATCCCAGCATTCACAGGTCTAATTGTAACTGTGAAGCAAAACTTGTGTTCTGTGGCAAAGGAGCCAAGAACAAGCGAGAATGAAAGCAGCTGAGAGAAAGTATAAAGACTTCTGAAGTACATATTACAAACTGTACCCGCAAGATAGAAGAGATTTCCTTTTTCTTTTTTTACCTACCACACAAAGTTAAGAGTTCTCAACACAGAAAGGGCGGCTAGAACTCCCATTTCCATCCACCCTGGAATGAAATGAGAGATGTTAAATATGTCATGAATATGTAGATCACAGAAAATTCCCTCTCCCACAGCTGTGAGGTTTCACATGTTCTAGTTTCAGAGCTGAAGAGGATCCAAAAAATACAGGACATTCCAATCCTTTGCAAATGGAAGCCTGTTTGCCATCTGAAGAGGCCATGAAAAAAAACCTGTATTGTCATAATCTACTCCAACAGGCACAATATCTGCACTACGATTGGTCTTTCAAGAATAACATTACTACATTTCTAGCACATCTACTCCTACTGTTACCTCTTCTAACTCTCCCACTTCTCTTTCTATCTCACTTGCTCTCCCTTTCTCTGCAAAATGTAATCTGCAATCAGAACTACATGGTTCACCTCAGGATAGCACCTCTGCCAATCTCATTTATACGCTGCTTGATTGAAATGAATATTTAAGTGGCTGCATATAAATGAAGAAAGCTTCAGATCTCTCCTCCAGAATTTGACCTCTTGCTTTAGGATCTTCCTGGACTCTCTCAAATAGTCTATTAAATATGTAAAATAATGTAAATGTGGGCCTCTAGATGCCAAATATTTGTTTAAACAATAACACAGAGTTCCTTAAACATGATATCCTGAAAGGAACATACTCAAAAGGAGTTCATGAATTATTGAACGAATCTGACCAACTAAACCTTTGCTGTTGCTCAATATTTCAGGCATAGAATGTACAGCTGTGTTGATTGCGAGCAAGATAACCTAGCCGTGTAAGAGAGCACACTGAGGAAAAATGTTTAATGAAAATTATGAACAAAAGAACATCCTGTCTATATTCGTGCTGTTCTGGCATAGACACATAAAAAAGAGATACATAACCAATTGCCTCTATCATTACTCAGATACTGTGGTGATTTGACATGCTGATGATTTCATTTGAACTCATCATAGTGGCAGATGTGGTGTTAAATGTTTATTAGTCCAAATGAGCTGAAAGTACTGAAACTATTAGCTTCACTACATTTCTCAATAGGGTGATTGTAGTATTGCTATTAAATTGCACAGCATTTTAGCAAAGCTGTTTAGTGATTGTGTTGCTGGGTAGCATTGATAAACACTACAACATCACAATTTCCCTGACAGTATATTAGAATCAAGTTGTGTGTTTGCTATTTTCTATTGGCTGTTTAGGATCAGAACTACTCATGTCTGATTTGTAGGTTTTCAATAGTAAACACATTCATTTAACTACATTTAACAATAGTGAGTAGTTTTTAAATAATTAATATTTTCTTGTTAAGTACAATGGTATTTTTTCTTTTCTTTTAGGCGTTCAGAATTTCCATTGACTGTTTAAAATGCAAAACTAATTTTATATTTATAAAATGTATGAAGTAAAATTAAATGTTGAAAGCTCCTTTTGCCGTATCTGCCTTTTTTAAACCAGTGGTTTCCAACCTTTTTGAATCCAAGGACCCTCGTTGTCCACAACAATATTTGAAGGCCTCATAACTTTTTCATTTGTTTGTGATTTGCTGGATAAGGATTAAGGTTATATATATATATATATATATATATATATATATATATATATATATATATATAAATATAATTTTAGAGTTTTGCATAGCCAGTAAAATATATCACAATAATGTATAATGGAAAAATCAATAAAACCTTTCATGCCTAAATCACACTTTTATCATTCTTCAAATAACCTTTATTTATATAGCGATCTATACAACTGGCAGATTGTGTCAAAGCAGCTTTATAGTATTAAACAGAAAAACAGATAATGCACATTAATGATAATGTGTTGATAATGCAAGAGGGTGATAGGAAACATTACATTGTCAAGTTAATGCTTGTTGTGTCTTTATTTTAAATAGTTTTAAATCATTCAAAGGCCCCCTTAGAAGTTTTTGTGTGACCCTGGCTTCCTGTTGAGAAGTGCTGCTCTAAAGAGTGGGTTTAATTTAGAAATCTGTAGATTAGTTGTTAGCTGAACTAGCTTCCACTATCTTGCCTAACACTGCTGGATTGTCTTTTTCTCATTAGCATGTTTTATCCTGAACCCACAAAAAAAAAGAAAAAAAAGAAAGAAAGAAAGACAAAACCAATACTGAAACATATTACTTCCTTTACAAAACTTTTTTTTTTGTTCAAGGCAGTGGGAATTAGCCGAAATTCAGACTGCGTGGAGAGATTCCATCAGAGTTTTTCATCTGGTTAATAAAGCAGTCAATTCCCAAGCTAATTGTTTTTTTAGTTCCAGCAAAATCCTCTGTTTTGGAGATGGCCGTGTGCTGAACATTATCATGCTGAGCTTGATGAGATATTACAGTTTTTGATATAGGGCTGATCTTGGCTGATTTCTGCTCTATTGGTGATTTTTGGGTACATTTATCAGCACTATATAAAAACTCCATTCTGAAGTTTATTACTCATTTAGGTTGAATGAGGGGACTGAGGACTTTGCTAGTGAGACGCTTAGTGCGCATTAAGAGATTAACAGAACAGAAGGGAGAATTTGTGTGGAGGAAGCTTGGTGCTTTGCTTATACAGTGGAATTAAGTTGGATTTTAGTGCAGGATTTACTTCCATATCCTTTGCCACTACAGAAGCACCCACAGTCCTGTGGGATTTGATCTGCCATTTACATTTGGTGAGTGAACAAAAGCATTTTGTGTGTTTAAAGTGTAATGACTCCGGTTTCACACCATGAATTTTTCTTACTTTGTGAGTATGGAAGGTCTCTGTGGAGTTGCACAGGCTATGTGGAGCTTAGGATTTAGGATCTATGCGCTCTGTCTTTACTCATAAAAAGGGTTTGCTTTCTCTGATACTTGGTTTAAATCGAGAGACCTTGAAAGACATATATTTGAATGAGAAACAGGCTTAATTTGCATTAGCTGGTGACATAGTTTCCTGTCTCCGGCATTATTGCTTCAACAGCTTTCCCCGGGACAAAATAACTATCGGCATTTTATAGTGTCATGTCATCACGTCCAACACCAATTAATGGTCCACAGACTGTTCATAAGGAAATGCAAATCTCACCATTTGAAACTGACAATTGGGGCATCTTATTAAAATCAAAGCATTCCAAAAGCCATTTCCTGCAACTCGCTAGCACTGAGTATCTGAAAGAGTTTCCCCTTCATAACAGGCCTCAAGAATCATGGAGAGAAGTGAAAAGGAAGTGTATCTAAAGAGTTTCTCATTGATGCTAGTCGTCCAACATGCCTTGTAGACATAGATCTAACTCTGCCAGCCAACGTTTGGCAAATTATCCAACAGCCCTTAATGCTATTAGGAAACCTTTTTTAAATAAATTAAAAGTCATTTAGCTCATGAATTTACATGGTTGGAAAAGAGTTAGCATTTGTTCAGCATTTCAGTTAAATGAAATGATGCAACCTTGATGAGTGCCAATGGCCTTGGATTATCCCCCCCCCCACCCAGTACATTACAGGTTTTATTCCACAACCAGCCTTCATTCAGCACAACACTTGTTAGGAAAACTTGACATACTGTCAATGTATGTATGAACACCTTTGTTTATGCACATGGTGTTTAGGGAAGATGAGATGTCTACAAATACATAATTTTGAGCATTACTGATTTTTTACTCACTCCCCAGGTGATGATGAAATCTTTCACACACAAGACTAATTATTGCCATCTAGAAATTAAGAAAAAAATTACTGTCCCTTCAAATGACCCAGCATCTGTCAAATTAACTGGAGAGGAAATAAGTGGAAAAAATAAAGAGTCATAAATGAGGTTCTCTGAAAATTTGTTTTGTCTCACTGTCCCATGTTTAAAAACCTTATGAAAATTTAGAAATTATATACTCTGTATTCATGTCACGAAAAGGGACCTCACTAAACTGCCTCAAGGATATTAAACCCTGTCTGCTTTAAGGTAATATGCCAAAGTAAAATTTGACTGCAAAAGTTATGCTTGTTGATGGCAAATGTTTGGCAGGAATTACTTTGTCTCCTCAATGATTTAGATACTAAATGCATATCCCAGGCTTACATATTTCATCATATATTGAAAAAACTAAAAAAAAAAAAAAAAACTAACTAACAATTTTAAACAATAAAACTCTTTTTGTGTTTTCATTTCTCCTACATAATTTTGGTTTCTTCAACTACAGGTCCAAGGGGTTGATTCTTATTACAACTTATTTAAACTAAAATTTAATTTTACTGGTTAACTAATGAGACAACAGTGTCAGTGAAGACTGAAAATAAAAGAAAGTCAACATAAATATTATATGACATAAGAATATTTACTTTTTTTAATCAAGCTAAATATTGCAAAAGTGTATTATAAATTACCCAATTCAAAAATATAAAAACATACAAAAAACATACAGCTAAAACTTGTTTTCTTGTTTCAGATAGTTTAGCTCTTCATTAAATTATCTGCCTTCTTCTCTTTATAGACATTTTACAAACTTCTTGTCTGTCAGATGTATTTCTCCTCTGTCTGTGACCTAATGGATAAGTGATTATGCCAAGCTGTGTGAGTTTCTTCCCCATCATTAAGTGTGCTCCATGCTCTTTTAGCTCAAGGTCATCGATATTGAGGCAATCAGGAAGTTGACACATTGTTTTCATAGGTGACTGAGTTCTCAATGAAGACTGTAATGTGAATTTGGGACTTGTTAGCATGAGAGAGGCAGAGCATCGTTGTCACACACACTACAACAACACGGGTCACTAAACAAGCACACTAGGTGATAAATGTTACATGTAACTCACTACACAAAAAGTACAATATTTGCTTTATTTCATTTTAGTCTTTTCTTCACACACATTAGCTTAAATGTAGGTGTGTTGTCAAAATGAGACAAGCCTCACTGAGAGACTCCATTTCCTTGACCTGCTAAATGCCTGGTGACACAAAAACATCTTTCAAACCTTGTTAAAAAGAGTTCACACAGCGTGAGCATTTTAAATAACCTCACAATGATGTAAATCAAGATGAGTTGTTCATATTCATGCCATTGTTATTTCCCTTCATTTATATTTGACATTTTTCACTCTCCAGTTTTCTTTCACAGATGGTATTTTAATGATAATAAAGTTCAGCAGTCCGTCGCCGCTCATTATGTTTCCAGCAAGCACGCAAAACCACATTTAACTCTTTGAACTTTTGTAAAATGTTATAATGATGTTATTTTTAAGCAATAATAATATGAAACAAATTGGGTAATTTTCAAAAGCAGTGAAACCTGCTCATGTTGATTCTAAGGTCACAGCTGCCATGTGAATGTCATCAAATATTTGACAGGGTCTCTCAAATCACAAAGTCCTGCTATATTATCAAGAAATGTGGTCGTTTTGACAGCTCCTGTCCTCAGAGATTTACTTTTTTTTTCAGCTCATTAGGGAATATTTCAAACATTTCAGAGTATGTTTCTCACTTTCTACTTGTGAATAATTGTGAATTCTCAATGCATATACCTGCTCCTCAGCTGTTTTGAAACTGTTGAAATGTCATTTGTGCTCAAATGTTTTCTCTTTGCATTTCTCTTTGCTTTGAAAAAGGCGTCTCGGCATCTTAATAATCTTGCAGGAAGAGACACCTCTAAATAATAAGCATTCCATTAAAGATGGTGTCGAGAGCAAATATCACTGATCTTGTATATGCACGATACTTCTACGTGAAGTGACATGACATGTCCCTCTGTAATTATGCAAGATATCACATGTGCACTGTGGGCTAATTAGGAGCTTACTTAGAAAGAGTAGACACTGCCAGTCTGAGCTGGGAAAATTGTAGCAATTAATTCAGTGTTATTTGACTTCATAATTTGGAGATAACAGCTCTTGCTCATTTGATTTTCAATGTCACCTTCACAGGTAATGAATTTAAAGTGGAGATTCAAAGAAATGCAGGGAGAAAGGCGGCAATGGAGGAAATCACATCTCATTCGCATCAGGTTTGAATACGCAACATTTGCTAATATACCAACGTGTCCCTCCGGCCACAAAATGTTATTCTGTGGCACAAATACATCAGCACCAAGACCATCTGAGG
Source organism: Carassius carassius (assembly GCF_963082965.1). NCBI lineage: Eukaryota > Metazoa > Chordata > Actinopteri > Cypriniformes > Cyprinidae > Carassius > Carassius carassius. The sequence continues at coordinate 22,232,994 of NC_081773.1, forward strand.
TAATTTATAATTGGTGGAATGGTCTAGCCAAGTCCCACGCTCTAGTTGAAAACATGAGGCACTGGTGGAGTCCCATGGGAGAATTGTCACATTGGATTTATTGTTGCAGAGCTGATAATGGCCTGCCCAATCCAATTAAAGTTTAGACTTTTACTACAATGATTTGACAAAATCCTGAGTCTCCGCCTCGTGACTCACTTTCCTTCACTGGAGTCCTCTGTCTCAAATGTCTCTTTGAATTATCACTGGAGCGCTTTGAAGTTTTCATATGTCATTTACGAAAGTGGAAACTTGTCTGTCCCAATCAGTCCTGGCCGTTGGAATTCAGTATCCATTTGACAGGTGTACCAGCCGCTGACTTCATAGGGGCTTGTTTTACTTCCTAATTTTGCTGCCATTGACACGACTCATTTTCTGCCTTGGTGCAGACACGGACTTTGACAAATGAGGCCATAGGGATGAGTTACTGCCCAGCCACTGTCGTGTTCCTAAAGTCCTTTACTCGGCAGGATGTCCAGCAGGTTCTCTGCTTCGCATCGTAATCCCATTACCTCACCGCCTGTACTAGCGCACCAAGGCTGCGGTGCAAGGAGATATATTGCAAAGTGAGCGAATGACATCAGTCAGAGTAGCTGATTCCAGTGAAAAGCATTACTTTGTGTTTTTCTGCTGCTCTGTGGAGAATCCTGATCAGTCTAAATGATAGTGTGAGGGTTGTCAGGTAACCTGTTTGTTAAAAAACTCTTACCATTTGAATCATTCACTGAATGAACTCATTAAATTTGCCAAAATAGGTACTGAATCAACATCAGTAATATTAGTGATATATTTTAATTTATACAATAATTAGTTGGGGTCCTTGAACATTATTGTCTGAGTGGTTGGAAGGTTTTTTTTGTTGTTGTTTGTTTATTTGAAGTTGTGCTGGAAACAGGTGTTCTTCTACTGTAGCTGTTTTTTTTTTTTTTTTGTGAAAACAGTTATCCATTCTCCCAAAATCAGTGGTGCTATCGAAGTTGTGCTGCAGCAGTTATCGAGTTGTTTGTGGTCATATAGGAGATGGAGGTTTGAATTCAACCTGTGTCGTGTCCCAGTCCTATTGCCTATTGCTTCCTGCCTACTGTCTCTGTAATAAAAATTGTCTGTCTGATAGTTACTTAAGTGTAGAAAAACATGATTTTATACATTTCTTTACCTCAATAGGCGAGCATTCTGTGCATGTACAAATCAGCGCTATTATTCGGATGTACAATGCTCGTTTGATGAATATGAATAGGCAGTGAAGTAGTGCTTCAGTAATACAATTTGACTGGATAACATTCTGTTTTCCAGGCATTTTCTAAAACAGATATAGGTATTCTTTGTGCCGTTTCATTATCATCAACATCACTGACCCTCTCAAATGCATTTTTTTTTTTCCAAACTTTGATTGCAACTTCTTCTGTAAATCCTTACTTCCTTTCTTTCATCTTCAACAAAAAGAAAAGCAGAGACAGCTTGGTTTCCATGCATGATATTTTTGATTTATGAATATGCAAATGAGCTTTAAATACCATCTTGCCCATGACAGTATCACAGTGAATAATGGTTATGCAAGTGTGGCATTCATAAACAAAAGACTTCAACTGCACATTGTTGAGTGTGTAAATGAACAAAACTCACTTTGAACAATGACAACAAATGGAAGATGAAAAAACTGCAAGCTTTTGAAAAAATCATATTTGTATTTAATGCAACATTCTTTCATATTGTGCCATGTTGTACCACTCATTTACAGAGAGATTCTCTGACGCTCATAGAAAACTCTTTATAGTACATACAATGCATTTATTTCTTAAATTTCTTAATCCATTATCTCAAATTGTCTCTAAATTATTACCAAATAAACAATTTGTTACCTCTTTTTAAAAATCCATTTTTTATAAAGAGTTTATGAACTTAATGTAGGTGATTTTTTTTTTTCTTTTATATAAATAGAGAGTTTCAAGTAAAGGTGTGGAGTCACTATACCTGCATGAGATGGAAGATATTGATTAGTTCAAGCCAGTTTTAAAGATGAAACGCTGGAATATTGCAATGGGCATTATCTGCTAAAAATGTTTGTACTTCAGTTTTTAAAGCAGGCTCAGGAAATTAAAGAAAAATATATGTGGTCATATTATCTGCAAAGATTATGTAATGGTAATGGTTCTTCTTTTATCCAATACCTGGTTTGGTTGCTTGGCACAAATCGATCTAACAGTTTGTTGATCTCCAGTATGTAGTTTAAAAGTTTATTTTGGCCCCAAAAGCATATTTTGTTTTTTTTAAACTTTTTTTTTGTTAAGAGTTGAGCTATGGTTTTAGTTAGAAAGTTTTAACACATACAAAACAACCCCACAAAATCAACTGCGCTTGTCATATTCCCTATCGGCTTCTCACAAAGAGTACTCTCGCGTTTATGTTGTCAAACCCTGTGGTGATACGTTCCTATAATAAACTACTGAAATACATAGATGTGCTTTTGTGAGACAAATGTAGGCACGCTTCTCTTCGGGCATTGAGTCTTTTCTTCTCTCCCATGATTCCTCCACAATGTGAGGGAGCACAAAGCGCTGCTGCTCATGGGGCTCCTTTGAAAGTGTGTTTGTTGGGGTGGTGGTGGGGGGAGTGCTGGTGTGCATCTCAGGGAGCCGGGTCAGCAATCGATTTGTTAACTCGCTCGGTGAATGCACTAATCAGGCTCACTGGAGCTCCCTTGAGCGGTGGAGCTCTGCCTGTGTCTTTGTCTTAGTCATCTCAGCCTGGAGTTTAGCTGCATGGGAGACTTCATACAAGATAAAGACATTTTTATAGAATTCTATACTATGTTTGGGAAAGCTATGAAAGCTCAGCCCAGCTCACACTGGGCTGTATTCATTAACCATGCATTCACATGTTTGTTTAGATAGAATAGTGAAGTGAGAAATAAAGGTGAGTGTAGAAGAAAGTTGTATTGGATTTAAAATATAAAAAACTTTATAAAAAACTATCTATCCATCCATCCATCCATCCATCCATCATTTATATTGTGGTTGTTAATATTAATAAAATGAATAATAAAATGCACACGGACGCACACACACACACACACACACACACACATAATTTTTTATATTATTATTATTTGCATTTTTGAATGCTGATTTTCATTTTTTATTTTTACAATAATAAATCTACACATTTACAAAAATAAAAAATAAAAATAGAATCTGGATAAAAGTCAAATGTGTTTAAATTGCAGCTGGAATTTTATGAGAACTTTTCTCTGCACTTAAATGTAATTTATTAGTGAATGAGACCCACTTAGATTCATGAGTAGCACTGTGTGAGAGCCCAAGTATAATTAATGCAAATTTAAAAGTAACTCAGTTATGGTTGTTTCATGATCAAATGTTTCCCATTCAAAGTAGTATGTTCAAAATTTGACACGTTATATGATCTGACACGAGCGCATCCGGGATTAAAAATTTAACTCGTCCCAATGGGATCATGGCAGTCATCAAACGTCCATCACATGACGGCTGAATGCATTGGGGATGTAACCAGAGCAAGGCTATTGTTGGGCTGATCAGAATGAAAATGAAAATGAGACTGACTTCCAATAATTCTGAAAGCCTGCTTCCATTGTTCCTCTTCTTTCCTCCTGTCAGGGAAAATTGATGGAGTGCACTGTGGTCTAGAAACGGGAGGAAGAACTGCAGATAAGGGAATAATGCCATAGCACTGAAGTGAGGAAGATCCACTCTCTAGGGAACACATCTCAACAGACTCAGACACATGGGAGAAATTGCAGCTTGGTCTTCGCCCACAAAATTACATTTGATGTCTGCTGGGACATCAGCTGATGGGTGGTAAGAACAATCAAATGTTTTTTGTTTCCCGGTCATATTTCTGCAAATTAAATCCATATTGGGAATTTATTATCACAGAAGGAGAGAGATCCAGCAGTTATCATCACTCTAGCCTGAACCTGACGGCATCCAATAAAGTTAATTTACGCGATATTTTTCAATATCTCTGAAATGCTAATATACTATGAACAGTACCTGATGTTTTCCACGGCGGGATGCAGTGAATTCCGAGAATTTTTTGCTGCTAATTAGCATGGCCTAACTTACATTGAAGCAGGAAGTGACTTCTATTTTTAGGTATTGTGCAGGTATGCATCATCATCAGCATGACTGTGTCCTGCATTTCTGTAATTAGCTTCTAATTAGATAAGGAAAAATCAGAAGGAAAGTAGGTTGAAATTAATTTTTAACAAGATAGCATGTTGGTTCAGGCAGTTTAATAGGTTGCACAGAGGTTGCAGTGCGGCACTCCCTGAGGCATACCCAAGTGTTTCTTGCCCACAGCGTACAGGTGGTACGGGCAAACAGAAATAGGGAACTTTTTCAAATTATGTTGAGCTGTGGAGAGGCAGGTCATGTCGATGGAACACCAGGCTTGTCTCATTACGCCCACTCAATCCCTCATTAGAAAAGCCCAGTTGCTCTGAGTGGGGCGAGACAGAGGCCAAATGCATCTCTGCATTCTTTCATTACCTGCCAAGGCCGTCAGGACCACATAAACACTGACGGCTCATAATGAGATAGTGATGGAGAGAAATGACCAAACAGTGGAGTGATTGCCATGACAGGCAGGCTAATATGGATGATGAGACCCTCGGATGGCAGGCAGTGCTCTGACAAACATGGTGATGGATTCTGATTGAAGGCAAGCGGTTGAAATTCTTTTTCCTTCTCGTCTGTCTCAACAAAACTGTCAGGGCTGCCTCCGTCTTTCTAAATGCGGGTCCCACATCCGGTCGACTGCTCCAACCTACATATTTACACATAGAGCTTGAGAGGTTATGGATTTGGTCTGCTGGTAAAGGTTTGGAAATGCTCATGTAATCTCATTTGGCATTAATGCAACCAAAAGTGGGATTGCAGGAGGTTTGGTTCAACAGCTGTCTGGGCTCCTCCATTACTCAGCCGTCAGGTAAAAAATGCAATAAGAATGGCCAGAAAGTTTTATGAACCAGCAAAAAGGACCCTTAAGCCTGTAAAACGTTACCCAGCAAATTACTTTGAGCAGTGTCTGAGTATAATCTAGTTATTTCTGGCTCTGTTGAAAAAAGGTCATGTCACATGCTGTGTAGTGGTGTAGGGCTACTAGACAGGTAGTTCTGAGTCCTGTTTTATTAAAGAACAGAAATTCAATTAGAGACTCTGCCCATGAGCTAATCATCAAGGTAACACAAGCGACTGTACCTGAAATCTCTACAGGTGGATTGCGCTCATGGCTGATGATTGAATCTCTGTCCGTGGTGCTGAAGATCCCTGTGCAGTGCTCCAGATTGATTCTGCAGTGCTCCACAGGTGCAGAACCACAGTCTGGGCCTCATTAACTGATAGTGGCTGATATGGAAATATCAGCGGGGAAAAGGTGAATCAGAAAGAGAGCTTAGACGGGGACTGTCACACAGGGGCTGGCAGGGTGCTGACAGGATCTCAACAGTCCACTGTTTGTAGTAAGAATGCAGAAGTGAAACTTTCTTCAGAGGATTTCTCTATTTTTTTAGAATTGCAATGGCAAAACTACCACAATATAAAACAATTAATGTTCATGGTGTTTGGGAGGTTAATAAGATAAGATAAAATAAGATAAGATAAGTTAATTAAGATAAGATGAACCCATTTTGGAAACCCTGGAATAGTGGATAAAAAAAAAAAAAAAGTTGTTAAATTACAGTTTTTAAACAAAAGTTAAAGCAATATATCAGTACATTTTTCTTTAAACTATGATATCAGCTATGATACTAAAAGACCAAAACATTAATAGATAACAGATTTACAACTTTTAAAAAGGGCAATGGGTATTAATCTTATTAATAATTAATTAAATAATTAATTAAATAATTAATTATTAGTATTAATTTATTAATAAATAATACATTATTAATAAATAATTTTATTTATTATTAATGTTTATTTATTAATTATTATTTATTGGGTATTATTAAGTTTTAATAAAAAAACTTAAAAAAAACTAACTAGCTTTCTAATCTTTTTTGTATTCTGTCTGTTTTATTTTCATTTATTATACAATTAACAAAAGCAAAACACTAAAAAATAAAAACTAGTTTGCTCTATTCTTTTTCCATTCTATCTGTTTTCTTTTTATTTATTATATTATTTAAAAAGCCCTTGGTATGTGTACTGCCTTAAGCTAACTGAGACTTGTTAGCACTTGTATATCATTTCTCTTTTGTTGATTTTGATTGCTTCCATGGTCCTTATTTGTAAGTTTCTTTGGATAAAAGCATCTGCTAAATGATTAAATGTGAATGTAAATGTAATCAGAGGCACGGGGCGCCACTAAGGGGTAAAGTTAGGATGAATCTAAGGGCCCATGCACTTTTGGGGCCCCCAGAGATTGGTTTTATTAGTAGTAACAGTAGTAGTAGTCATGTAATATAAATTATAAATGTACCAAAGAGTTAAAAAAAATTACAAATAAAATTACAGCTTATTTCTGCATTTTTGGCAAAATTATCTCCCCCCATTCACTGCATGGTTTTGTCCCGATCAGATGGTAAACTGTACAATTAAATGTCTTTGAGTTCAAGGGCCGGATGATTTGGTCAGTCGCATTTTTAAATACAATTAATATTTGCTGTAGAAAATCTACAAATTCACACTCTGATTACATAAAGCAGCGGGACACTGCTTTAAAAAAATACATTAGCTATGTTTCCACAGGCAGGAAGGGTCACATTTAACTACAGTGTATGAAGCTAAAGGTTTTTGGGTTAAGGTTCATAATGTAGAATATTTTTAACATTGTATGTTTGTGCATAGGTAGCTAGTAAACAAGGAATGCAGCGGTTAAGCTATAGTCACATTGGGTAAGATCATGATTGAGAAATGTGGGATACTGCTGGAAATGCTGCTGTGGGGTATACTTTTTATTATTTTAGGATTTATTTTATTTTATTTATTTTTTTGCCCTAGTGAAGCATTTCTATTAATATAACTGAGTGAGTAGTCAAACTCATTCCATATCAGCAGAATAGTGTGGTACAGATAGAAAAGGTTCTGAATGAATTATGTTACTGATACCTTATGGTCAAAAGCAATAGCAAAAGTAATATGTCAATATTATTAAAATGCAGATAAAGATTTTGAATAGCTATTAGCTAGGTTGGCTTGTTCACTATTACATGCCAGAAGTATTGGAACACCCCCTTCTAAACGGTTTGACTACTTTAGTAATTTCCATGATTACAAATCTTAATGTTTAAGCATATGAATGATATTCTAGGGAATTTTATGATTTCATTTTATACCAACTGTTTGGACAGGACCCTTTTCTACCCTATTCTAACACCCTTTTCTATTCTTCCCAATACTTTGGACAACATAGTGTATGTTTGGTGCGGTAGGGGGCCCAACCTCATATTCTTTCATAGGGCCCAAAATTGCTGGTGCCCCTGATCAGAGGAGATTATAAATAAGCTGAAGACTAACAATAATAACAAAATATATAGGCTAGGAAAAAAAGAGATCTAAGCCTCTTATTACTAATTTAAACAACATTTAAATGAATTACAGCAATTAAGAAGTACACGGGTTCAGTATAATAATCAGGTGCTAATGGTATTGTGTAATGCTGAAGATCGCTTTAATGATGCTGGTCTTGATGAAAAAGAATGACTTCATGTTACTTCCATGTAATCACTCAAATCCACCTACTGAAGAAAACATCTCCGTGATAGTGTATTTGATTCACTTTATTTGGCGGCAGGAAGTGAAAACAAAAGCTGTCACTTTGTCACCCACAAAACATTATGGAGCTGGCTGAGAGTTTGAAGGGTGAGTCATTAAATCAATCCATTTCTGTGAAAGGAGCTATTTAACTATTAGAGCTGGACTTTAATTGAGAGAATAATAACCCTCTTGTGATGACCAATTGCATTTGATGAAGTTTTCAAACTTTTTAATGGAAAAGGAAATACTCAAGACCAAACATTCAGGAAACAAATTACAGGGATATATATATATATATATATATATATATATATATATATATATATATATGGTACGTTTCCTATGATGCTGTTACTATGTTAAGTTTATCACAGTCAAATAGATTCTAGGGTTTGAATATTGGCTTTTGATATTGAAATTCAATGTGATGTTTTCTCACATAATCAACTTCATTTAGGATGTAAAAAGTGCATTTGGTCTATTTTTATTTAACTTTCTTAAACACACTATAAGTAACAATTCCATTTGAGTTAGTTTAGTAAAAGATTCACTAGAAAAATAACTTGCTGTGATCTATGCATAACTCAAAACAACTGATAATTTAACGGCTTTACATTTATTGAATACAACCGAATTAGACTGTCAGCCTGTGTAGTTCCTCTTTAACTTTCAAGGTTCATCTCATTTTTACCATGCTGTCTCCTCATATTAACTTCCTAACCTCTGGCAGGCAGTGGTTATATCAACATGTTTATGACTGAAACAGAGACAGTGTCGCTAGGCCATAATGGAATGTAAAGTGTTGCAGTACGAAATGTTTATTTTGGTTCTCCTGACTAAAAAATTATGTTTACTTTGCCTCTGGAGATAACCATGCATTTCCTGACTCTATAGATTCTCTGGAGTAATTGGTCATTTTATCATATTATGCATGATCATGGGCTTCTAAAGGCCATCGTTTTGGATTAAGGTGTACATTTGTTGAGTATATAGATGAGTGTAATTCAGTGTTCAGAGAATTTCACTCAGAATTAACGTGTATTGTGGTCTACGGTGGTAGCACTGTAGGATTTTGATTTGTTAAAATGCTCATAGGAGTCATGTCACACTATAAGTTGTGACATAATCTCATGACAATAACTATTATATGTTTTTTTTTAATTAGTGTGAATGAATTTGTACAATATCATACAATTTTTTTGGGCCAAATGCTTATACCTCACTGAGACATTTTTCTTAATACAAATCATCCATTTTGTATAAATAAATCATGCACTGCAGCATGCTTTGCAGCTTATAAACATTATGTTAGTAATTAAAATATTATCATTGTTTTAATTTTTACTAGCTTAATTTATGCTGCCACACCCGTCTCTGTCATTTAGATGTCATGTGGATCAGAGTTCATATTTTTACTGATTTAAAAATAGTTTAATACATCAGCATAAATGTTTGCCTTTAGTTTAAGAGGCAAACACTACCCATATTATGTAGAAGGCTTTGAAAATAAACATCAATCAAAAAAAGGGGGGATGTTAAAAAAGATTAGCATTGCTAAATGCTAAAAAAATCTTTCATTGCTCTGATAGATCTTTTAACACAGGCTGACTTTTATTCATTATATGAACTAAAGTTTTTAAATTGCCGGTTGCTGGTTGAGTTAACTTAAGTTCATTGCAATAGGTTGCCTTATTTTATTTTATTAAATATTTGGAATTGGTCAACTTTTTTTTTAAAGAGTCATCCTTTTAAATTGGACTACACCAGTTCCATCGTAAAGTATGTTTTTGCATGTAGCCTGTGAGAATGGAAAGATTATGAAAACATAGTGGTATATAATAACAAAGTAATTTTTCTAAAGAAACTAGTGGTCAGATCCTGACATCAATTACTAAGATTGGTGTACCGGAATCCTTAGAAGGCATGTGGACCTAGAATTTGAAACAACACATCTACTAAATGAACTAGACAGAGAACATAAAACAACAGGGCTAAGATTAGAAGATCATTCTATTCACTCTGTAAATGGCATGAGGCAGAAAACATGCGAGGAGTGAACTGAATCAAAGATAGTGCCTATCATGGATGTGAAGAAAGAATTTCAAAATCCAGTATCAAAACGCTGGGATTTATGGTTTGCCGTGTTTCACCCAGCACCAAGCTCATGAGTTTGAGCTCATTAAAGCTCATTAAAATTTTAAAGATCATAGTTTTCTATATCTGACTGTTACATTTCCGAAATGCTTTGTTCACTTGTTAGAGTAGAAAAGTAGATGAAATTCCAATTATAGAGCCTTATTGCATATGAGAGAGATGATTTTATATTCCTGACAATGACCTGAACTCATCCCACTCATTTCAGGGCATGTGCTCTGTATTTCTTCAAAGTGTCTTCTGTCTTCTTATTCTTGCTGCTACTTATCATTTTAGCATGTTTAAAGTCTTATAATGTTTCTTTTTCTTAAAATAATAATAATAACCAGAGAACTGATTATGTGCATTCATGTTTGAAAAGGTAATTTAGCCACTGTCCTCTTTAATTTTGTAAAGAAATTAAGATGTAATCACAAATATGATAAGCTGACAGTGTAGTGTAATGTCACAGTGCTGTAATAATGTTATCGAAATGAGATGATTGTATTAGCATAATTGAAAATATACCAATCTGCGTAGACGTCAGTGGGGGATGCCAAATAGTTGACAGGCAGACATGATTGTAATAGATTCCAATGACTTTGTTAGATTTGTTTTTAATCAAGGGAGAAGTGCACAGAGATCAGTAAGAGGACCCTGGATTTCATCAGGAGTGACTGTAATGACTCCATGTGAGCTTGAATTAATGATCAGGTATGTGCTCCCAAGGCACAGTGAGTCACACTGAGTTTTACAAAAGCACCTCATTCATTGCTGACCTTTGAAAGCTTAAGACCAACCTCACATTTGCATTTTAAGCAAGCTCTCAGATCATTATAAGTCGCTCCAGGATAAAAAGTTGAGTTGGCCTTTTTCTTCCTGAGACCTTAGCGTTTTTTTTGTATGCATGCATGCCCTGAGTTTGGCAATAAGAAAAATCTGTCAGGCCAGAGGCACAACAGAAGTTGAATGAAGGTAAATATACAAATCTGTTGATGTTACATTGTCGAGAAAACATTCATAGATCAAGAATTCTGAAGTTCTGGCTTTCAGGTCACTCTATGCACCTTTCCTTTGAAACTTAAAGGTGACATAGGATGCAAAATTCACTTTTATAAGGTGTTTGCACACAGTTGCATGGCTGCAGTGTGTGAAAACAACCAGCTTATAATGGTAAAAATCCACCCACTCATTATTTTATAATTCCAATAATTCATATTCAGTCTTTCCACACTAGCAGTTCCAGGTTTTCCACTAATATGACGTCATAGCTGGGGAAAGTCCCGCCCATTTGTGATGTTGTCTGTCCTATTAGCATATACACAACCCTGAGTGAGAATCAGCAGTCCGCCATTACTGTTTTCTTGCTGTAGCTGCTGGAGATACAATGTCAGTGCCAAAGAGCCATTAAAAAGTGTTGTGTGTTGGGATGCATCAATGAACAAAGGAGTCTCCAGAGACCGCTGAGGACACGGTGGTTAAATTAAATTTTCTAAGGCAGTGGTTCCCAACCTTTTTCAACTTGCGGCCCACACAACCAAACACATATGTTTGCGCGGCCCACTGCAAAAAAAATGAACTGACCCCGCTATTGTGGGTTAATAAATTAGTACTCTGAAGATAGATTGTTAACTGTATTTATTGAATGAACTAGGGCTGTGCTATCGCGATTTCTTTGATCAATTTTGCGATTTCGATTTTAATCACGATTTTGACACTTTTTTTTTTTTTTGATGCTTTATAGTCATAAATGCATTCAGGATGAATTTGAAACATATTTCCAAAAGAAAACCAATTAGAGCTTTATCAAAAAGTTGTAATGTCTCTAGAAAAGACATAAGTCAAAATTACCACTATAGTAAAGGTGTAACAAAATGTATAGACTTATGGCAAAAAAAATAGAAATAAATAAATCCTGTATCCAGGGACTTTTTTTTTCTTTTTTGCCATGCATTGTTCATAGAGCTCATTAATTGTAGCGGTGCCTCAGGTGTTGAAATAGATTTGTTATACATTATAGAGGTTCAGACTTACTCCGTCTGCAGTGTGTATACAGTATGTGTGAGCGGTGCAGAAGCAGGAGCGAGAGCGCGTTATTGTAACACGAAAGCACATTAAAGAGCAAGAACATGCAAGAGCGCGAATCTCTGTTCGCACGCAGATTTCCTTTGCTCTGTCATAAAACCAGACGTGCTTGCCCGGAGAGAGTGCGCGCACTTAAACGTGTCTCCTCTCACTTAAACTGCGTCCTGTGCACTCACAATTCTCTCCATACTCATGTGTTAGATATTAATTAAAGATAATAAATTAATTAAAGACAGTGTGTGAACCAGTTCTGTCAGGGCCGCGGAAAATCGTGCTATAAAGCGATTTAGAAATTGCGATGCTCAAATTGTGATTTTATGACGATTTCGATTAATCACACAGCCCTAGAATGGACTGGAAATTAACAGAAAATATCTAGGGCATGCAATGGCAAAACAGGAAAACATCTCGGTTACGTATGTAACCATGGTTCCCTGAATAGGGAACGAGATGCTGCGGTGACGTCACCGTATGGGAAAACCCCTCGGTGTGACAAATGTCTGAATCCCTATACCATCCCGCCAATCCCATTGACCAAATAGTGCTTGGCACCACCCCACGCATGCGTACGCATCGTATACCTGGGTGCAGTGGGCTATTTTTCTCAGATTTCATGAACTGAAGAGGAAGAATGCTGTCAAGGTATGGAACGGCCGGGACTGCAGCATCTCATTCCCTATTCAGGGAACCGTGGTTACATACGTAACCGAGATGTTCCCTTTCATAGGTCACTTCGATGCTGCGGTGACGTCACCGTATGGGAACCCTATACCATAACGCCTGACTTACCTGATAGCTGGGATCCAAGGAAGCATCTGCTCAAGCGGACAGAACCCGGGAGCCAGGAGCCGTCCTCACATCCAGACTGGAATACTTGATAAAAGTGCTCGGTGAGGACCATCCTGCCGCAGCACAGATATCATCCATAGAAGATCCACTGAGAAAAGCTTGTGAAGAAGCCACTGCCCTCGTGGAATGAGCTCTAATTCCTAAGGGCGAAGCGAGTCCGCGCGCCTCATAGGCTAAAGATATTGCCTCCACCAGCCAATGGGACATGCGTTGTTTTGTGACAGTATGCCTTTATTCTTGTGTCCGAAACAGACAAACAGCTGGTCAGACTCACGCCATGGGGCTGTTCGGTCAACATAACTCTTTAGCGCTCTGACAGGGCAAAGACTCAGATCTCCTGACCCCGCTTCTGCAGGGGGTAAAGCCTCCAAGACCACTTGTTGAAAGCGGAAAGGGTTAGAAGCGACCTTAGGGACATAATTAGGCCTCGGTCGCAGCAATACCTTCACAGAGCCTGGTGCAAATTCCATGCACGAGGTTGAAACAAAAAGAGCCTGTAAATCCCCAACTCTCTTGAGGGAGGATAGAGCCACAAGAAGAACTGCCTTTAGAGTCAGGATTTTATCCGGTATAATCTCCAAGGGCTCAAACGAATGCCCTGATAAACCTTGCAACACAATGGATAAATCCCATGAAGGAACTTGCGCAGGGCGGAAAGGCCTCAGCCATCGTGCACCCTGTATAAAACGAGAAACCAGCGGATGACGGCCCACTGAGGCACCATCTATATATACGTGGTTAGCTGAAATGGCTGCCACGTAAACTTTCAGAGTGGCTGGCGTTACTCCATCAGAGAAACGGTCCTGAAGGAACTCCAGCACTGAAGCCACTGGGCAGTAAACTGGATCCATATTACGTATTCCACACCAGGTCGTAAACAGTTTCCATTTGAAAGCATATAAGCGTCTCGTAGAAGCTGCTCTAGAATTCATTATAGTCTCGGTGGTTTCAACAGAAAGACCGGGACATACTAACTCACTCCGCTCAGAGGCCAAGCCCACAGCTTACATAGATCTGGCCTTGGGTGCCAAATTATTCCCTGTGCTTGCGATAGTAAATCCTGTCTGAGGGGAATCTCCCATGGAGAGCCCGCTAACAGATCCCTGTGTGGGCCACCACGGAGCCACCAGCAACAGCTGCTCCACTCTGTCCAGCTGCATACAAGCTGGTTCTGGGCCAATTGTGAGCTAACGCATCCAAGCCCAGGGGCGATGGAGGGCATAGGGAGAACCACAGTGGGCAATGCGTAGTCATGCTTGAAGCGAATAAGTCCACTCTTGCTTCTCCAAAAATCTGCCATAAGAGGCTCACCATTTGGGGGTGCAACCTCCATTCTCCCTGCTCCAGAGTCTGTCTGGATAGCAAATCCGCTCCGAAGTTCAAACGTCCGGGGACATGAACCGCTCGGATCGACAGAAATCTGTTCTGAGACCAAAGAAGAATATTTCTAGCCAGATTCAGATTCAGATGATTCAGATACGACACAACCGCTATGTTGTCTGACCTGAGCAGTACATGACGGCCGATCAGCAGATTCGAGAAGTACTGGAGAGCTAGAAAAACTGCCAGTAATTCCAACCTGTTTATATGCCAACTGCGTTGTGTCGCCGTCCACACTCCGTGAGCTGGGCGCCCCTTGACAAACAGCTCCCCAACCGGTCAAAGACGCGTCCATCGTGACAGTCTCTCGGGAAGCACAAATCCCCAGCCAAACTCCGGCTAGAAGGAATTCGGTTGACATCCACTGTTTTATTGACATAACATACCTCCGTGTCACCGAAATCGTCCGATGCGGAAAACAACGGGTTGAAATGTTCTGACTTTTGTCCACCACTGAAAAGGGCGCATATGAAGTAATCCCAGATGGATTACAGGGGATACCGCTGCCATTAGACCTACAATTCTGAGGCACAAGCTCACCGTCACTGTGCAACCCGCTTTGATAGACTGAGTGCGCGGGAGAGATAGTTTTGCTATCATCGCACAAGAGTCCAAGTCCGTTGAGAGGGAATTAAAACACTCTTCTGGAAATCCGTGCATAAGCCCAGGCTCTTTAGATGATTCAGCACAAGATCCCGGTGCGAGTGTGCTTGAGTCCGCCCTGGAGCCGCAACGGGGAGATAGCATCATATGCCTCCTGGGTAGGCTGTAAATCCTCGTTTGAGAAAACGACTGGTTTGACAAAGCTCTTTTCCTGCACTAGGGTAGGGGAGAGCGAGAGATGTGGAGAAAATTCCAGCGCAGTCCTCATAATCCATGTCGCACATGTCTCCCCAAGCCATCGCCTCGTGCGGTGCCTCGGCAGCCGCAGAAGTGACACGGCGGGGGTTAGACGCGGGGGCGACATTAGAAAACACTTCTACCCTCGAGCGCAGTACTCTAAGCTGCAGGCCATCACAGTGAGGGCAAGAAGAAAGGCCGCTAAGTGCTGCCTGTGCGTGATGTAAGCCCAAGCACACTACACACCTTTCATGGGAGTCTCCCTTCGTGATGAACCTGGTACACAGTTCCTTACATTTCTGAAAATTCATCGTGTCTGTGAAGAGGAGTTAACACTGCTCGGAGAAAACCGTTGAGAACGCGAGATGATTCCTAGGGCACAGATGATTCGCTTTCCTGAAGGAAATGAAATCTGAGCGAAATAGCACGTGGCACCCAGGTATACGATGTGTACGCATGCGTGGGTTGGTGCCAAGCGCTATTTGGCCAATAGGATTGGCGGGATGGTATAGGGCTTCAGACATTCGTCACACCGAGGGGTGTTCCCATACAGTGACGTCACCACAGCATCGAAGTGACCTATGAAAGGGAACCAGATCCAGTCCAAGCTTGGCAGCGGGTAGACAGTCATTGGAGCAGTCAGGAGGGAACACGTTGACAGCCATTTATGTCGAGCCTGTTGGCAGCCATTTATGCACGTTTGAATTTGTTGTTCTGTAGCATATGCAGCAAAAATATCTAAGATAAATTAGTGGTTTATTCTTAAACCAATCAGCGAGCTAGAATAGTGGAAACATAGTAACAGTTTAATATTATTTTTTATATTTTTATATATATTATTTAATTATATATATGGAATGATGTTATTGTGTTATGTTATGTTATTTTTACATATATTAACAATATTATTATTTCTTTTAATAGTAATTGTCGGCCCACTTGCAATACCACAGGTTGAAAACCACTGTTCTAAGGAAATGTCCCGAAAACCCCCCAGAACAGTCATATACATTTGTGCTAACGTTTTACACCGGACTGCCTCACAAACGACTGTCAGTTCAGCGCTGGAGTTGTGCAAAGATTGGTTCTGAACGAGGGATCGATACCAGTGCTACGTGCTCAAACATCCAGACTATATACAAAGCATCACACATCATATTTTGTTTTCCAAAAGAGCATCTTGGCTTTCTGAAAGGCATATTTTGCTAAAGATATCATTGTCTCTGCCTGTTTTCAGTAATACTGCCTTCACGTGGCGCCAGAATGATAGTAAATATAAATGTGGTAGTTAAAAACTGCATTTGGGAACAATGTGAGGTCAGTAACATGGTCAACACCAGTTAAACCATAACAACGGTGGTATGCCCGCGAGCATGAGCTCTTGAAGCTCTGCACTCCTCTGAAAAAGGAGGCTGGAGCAGCAACTCATTTTCATTTAAAGATATTAAAATATCTATTTTGAGGAAAAACTTAACATACACACTCTGGGGACATCAAATAACAATTTCAAATATTGTATCAATGCATTCTATGGCACCTTTAAGTTAAACTTTATAGCAAGTTAGCTGGACTGATGCAATTCTTTAATAGGCCTGACAGAATTTTTTTTTTTTTTTTCTTTTTGTGGTTCAGTCCCAGTTGCCCTTTCCCCAGCATGCAGTAGGTCATGAATAATTTATGTGGTTGCACTGTTTTAATGTTTACACTGCTGTTGTTTTTGTCATGTTTTAACATCTTTTTGACTTGTGATGTTTTGACTTGCTTCCTGTTAAAAAGAGCACTTGATTGAGTGTAACCCTTGTTGTTTCGTGGATCAAGTATTGTGTTCCATTTCCGACTAGTTTCTTTTCTTTTTTTTTGTCAAGTGACTGTTCAAATGATGCATATTCATGTAAAGCTGTCAATAGTTTAAACAAGTAGTTCACCAAAAAACAACTTTGTCACCATTTACTCATTCTCTTGTCATTCCAAAACACTTTCTTCTGCAGAACACAAAAGAAGATATTTTGAAGAACTGCTCTTTCCCAAAAAATAAAAAAGTCAGTGGGGTCAACACTGAACCCAGCTTACTTTTATTTTATGGATAAAAAAGTTAGTAAAATATCTTCAATTGTGACACAATTGGTAACACTTTAGTACAAGGACAAATTCTCACTATTAACTAGTAGCATATTAGCATGCCGGTCATTAACATATTGGCTGTTTATTAGTACTTAATACTATGGGGCCGTTGGATGCTTGAATCTGATTGGCTGACAAACATTTTGAGGTGTGCGATTATGCACGGCGAATGTAGTTCCAGGCAGCGCTCCTGATTGCATACAGTTCCATATCACTTCGCATAGTAAAACTGTAATAAAGGAAATTAGAGGACTAACAAATACAACAACATGACAGACGATTTTTCCGAGAAAAAACAAAAACAAAACACACGACATTTCTTACTAGCGTGGTAGCGCTGTTTAGAGATGCAGCTGCAGCCTAATTCACCAAAGCTCTCTCTCTCTCTCTTTCTTTCTTTCTCTGTGTGTCTCTGTCTCTCTCGCTCTCTTTCTAATAACTTCATTAATAACTGCATTAGAATGCTATCAATGGCTCCAGCCTCCATTACCAGCTTTAAAATAACATTTTGGATCCAGCAAAAGAGGCGTTGGATGAGATGCGGAATAAATAATCCTACTAACGACAGCGATTTAAGTATAAAATCCGGACGAATCCCTTTAAATATGTAATCTGATCGATGTCTTGAGGGTTGTAGTAACCATAGTATAAGCGAAATAATTGACGACGGCCCATTGAATTATTAGTAAATAAGCGGAGTGCCTGTTACACCTCGGGTGTGCATTGTTTTTCTGCATGAATATTTTCTGCATGACCATATTCTACATTTCTTATCCTACCCAATACCTAAACTTAACAACTACCTTAACTGTTTTTAATAAGCATTAAGAATTTATTGAGGCAAACGTCATAGTTAATTGTTTTATATTAGCGAGAATTAGACTTTAAAGGGTACCTATTATACATAATTCACTTTCACATGTTGCTTGGACATAAATGTGTGTTGGAAGAAAGTGTACAAAACCACCCTATAATGATAAAAATCCACCCACTCCTTTTTTTAATCCCCATAAGTAAAAAGCAGTGTCTCCCAACTACCTGTTTTCAGCATTGCTGCTAATGTGATGTTACATTATCCACAGGCCTCACCCACGAAAGTTCACAGCGAGTTGAACACAGTCCGCCATTGCTGCACTGACGAGAATGTCTCCCAAGCATTTTAGGTGTTCTGTAGTTGGATGTATGAATCAACATAGCTCTTTCCATTTACTCCTAAAATCTGAGCAACTGAAGACGAGGTGGATTAATTTTGTTTCAGGCTTATAATGGTGTTCCGTGCAGCGCGGATAACTTGATTTTTTTTTTTATTATTGGCGAAAATAATCATTTAACTGATCAACTTTGAACTGTTTATTTATTTTAACTGAAGAAAACATTATTTAAATGAATATGAAATATGAGTACCTTTTTATTTGGTTAAAATGCAAATTAATTGCTGCTTTAATAAAGCAGGCATGATTGCGATTATGGCATGTGAGTTTGAACCATGTGAAACATTAGTAAATACCATTTCCATATCTTTCTGAAGACAAGAAGAACAAACAATTTGCACTGATTAATAATAATAATAATAATAATAATAAAATCAACCAATGTGAAAACTGAAATGAGTTCTCTGCTGCCTGTCTCAGGTGAGTGTGGGGCTAAGTGGTCATTGCCCGCAATCGATTTTTAAAAATTCCCATTTCAAATCATTTATTCAACAAAAGGTTATAAATTGAACAATTTGGGATAACATAATATTCATATCATAAAGGCTGTAGTACTGTGGGAAACGTAAATTAAATAGAAATGTAAATTTTTGCTGCTCCAGTTGTCTTCCCTCCCAAGCTGCAGTCTTGAAGTATAACTTGCCCACCGTCCATTTTCAAGTGCAGTGGGTGCACCTAGCAAACTTACTTAAATCTTACTGAAACAAACAGCGGATGGGTCTCTTTCTAGATCGGGGGTGAAAGAGGGAGACATAAGGATGACACAGATATATAGTTTATGTACAACCTGGAATTATTTATTCAGCAAGCAGCACTAAAATCTCACCTATACGGAACATGGTTAGTTTTCGCTAAGTAACGTGTTCATTTTCCGAACTGCCTTCCTCCTGAAAGACCTTCTTGCCACTCTGTAAGGCTAATGTTGCTAAAGCTACCATTGTCTATCTGTTTTAACTGATGCTGCCTTCACGTGCCACCAGAATGATCTTGAATAGGAAAGTGGGAGTTAAAATTGCATATGAAAGCAATGTGAAGTCGACCGCTGGAATTAGTTGAGCTCATAATCACAAGTGGGGCTTATAAAGTTTGTAATAGCATGCGATTGTAACGCAACGTCAAATAATGAGAACAGCAAACAAAGAGATATATTCAAAATAGACTTTACTGAGACTAGAGACTGGATACAGCACATATCACAAACTAATAACCGACAAAGGATAGAACACAAAAAGGACTATAAGTACACACATGGTACTAAGAACTAAGGAGGAACAGCTGGACAAGGATTAATTAATCAGAAACCATGGAAACTATTGAGAGCTCATAACAGACAAGACAGGAACTTAACTAAACTGAACGTAATCGTGACAGCGATGCCACTATGAGTTATTTTTTATTGTGTCATGCTCTTCTTAACTACATGATATTAAATGCATAAAATGTAATATTTAGGCAGATTAATTCAAATATGTAATGATGGGGAAATACATTATCTGCATACAAAACTGTTGCTTAATCTAAATGGACAATTGTTATAATGATGCCAGATTGCATTGTTATAGGCCTAATGATGTAATTGCATCTTGACATTTTGAATTCAGTCAAAATATTTTCTTGAAGTAATTTAATAAATAAATTCAACAGGAAAAGAAAAAAACATCCAAACTGCTGCCTTCAGATTTTTTTATGCTCAACAAGCATCCATTTGTTTGTACTATGTACCGGTAAAGCATTGCTTCATGAGTTTTCTAAGAAACCTTGCTTTGTGTTCCAGCTCTACTTTTGACAGCAGGGATGTCAGAAACTGTCTCTGCTAGCCATCCATTTTGAAGAAGGCTCTAATGGAACAAGATTGCACATAATGATTTCTCTTCATCTGAATCCTCCAGCCGATGTGGTGGCATGACTGGGATTTTACACAGGCAAGGCAGCACTCTGCACAAGTCAAGTGTTTTTTTTTTTTTTTAACACATGAGAAGGTGGGTCCCCATTAAAGGCCAACAAATAGATATTATGGACAGATTCCCAAATCCCAAAGGAGGTCATTATGCGTGTCTAAGCACAAACTTTGGAGAAGGTCCCCTAAGGACAACACAAGAGCATGAAGCCATAGCCAGAGCAAGAGAGATTCAACAAAGCAATGTCAAAATGGCAGAGATGGACTAAATCAGTGAAAAGGCTTTAAGAAAAATAAAAGGAGTGGGGGAGGGGAGGGGTTGATGCTGTCAGCAAGTTGGTCCTCTGTCAAACTTTGCTATTTCAAAGTTTAGTCTAGCAATCAGCTCTGTAGCTGCATATTAAAAGAAAACACTTTCTCCATGACAGCCCGGGATAAGAATTAGTTCACTTCCTGCCATAGTTTGTCACTCATCTGAGAAAGACAGATAAAATTTTAAAAGTCCAAATGTCTTCCTTAGCACACTTTTAGAGATTTTGGTTTAACTTAAGTTAACTTCCTGTTTCAGTGAAAGATGATACTGTCAAAACAGTTTATTAAATGTGCACTGTGATGTAAATGAAGTTTTTAGACGGAAATGAACAAAATTGAACACGAGGCACAATTAGCCGCATTCAGCCCGATTATAGACCATAAGGGCCTGTCTGATTTTGGCTGAGATATGGGCATGCATAACCAGACCAGTTTAGGTTGAGTGCTGGGGTGGGTCTTTTTTTACAATGTTGTAAATAGTATTTAGCAGTGACACTTAAACTTAAACATCTTTTATCTACCCATGTTGTTATGTTATTTGTTAGTGTATTTATTTTTTTATTTTTTTATTCCTATTAATATATATTTTTTTCCTTTTATCCAACATTCTCTTTTTTCTTTAAATACATTTGGAAATTAATTATTTAATTCATATGATGAAACATGTTTGAAGTGGCTGAGTTTACTTTAACATTATTTTTGTTTCAAAACATGCACACTAGCTTTGACATCTAATGACAAAACTAACCTAGTCCAGGGCAGGCTAACTGTCAGGCTAAGCTGAGCTTCTCTAACACTGATCAATAGGAACGCATTGATATTACAGCGCTGACTCTCTCACATACAATTATTTGACGTTATCAGTCCAAAAATTTAAATCTACAGAAAATGCAACTTAAATCAAACAATTAAAAATATAGGCTACAACTGACTTAATGAATTGTGCCCAAGATTTAATGACTTTGTTTTAAGATATTGGAAAACATTGTAACATGCTGCTACATGCACATTCAGTTTATCAGCAGTTTATTTATGATGGCATTCTCTCTGGTTTTATGACAGCTTATGGTTATTAGTAGAACATTAAAACATTACAATATAAAATTACTATTTAAAGCATTAAAAACCCTTAATTAAAAGTTAAAATCACTAAATTAAAAATGAAAAGAAATAATGTAAAACATACTATATTTTATATGATAAGAGGAATACACTAACTAATCTGGGGTGCGTTTCCCAAAACCATAGTTGCTAACCTTTTAGCAGCTTAGTTGGTTGGCAATGGGAAATTGCATTGCAACCAACAAAGTTGCTAACTTAGTTAGCAACCATGGTTTTGGGAAACGCACCCCTGAGCTAGTAATAGGGCTGTATTAGCTAGCTTGCATTTGATTTACAGTACTGCTATCATAAAAATATACTTATATTTAGCATTAAAAATATACATGTCACATTTAATGTCCAACAACAAATATTTTAGCAGAATGCATATTTTATTCAGAATTATTGCACTTTTATTCTATTGTGTGCCATCTTTTTAGCGTGCAAGCTTGCAGCAGCGGTCGCTCAGCAGTCACATAAGCCTTGCCACTCCTGACAGCAAAATGTATATATTTGCATGACTTTCTAACATTTACAGATGAAAAATATACCTGTGACATGTCAGTCATTCACAGAGGAAAACACAATGTCTCAAATGCATTAAAGGGTTACTCCACAGCAAAATGAAAATTTTGTCATTAATCACCCCCAAGTCATTCCAAACCTGTAAAAGCTTCGTTCATCTTCAGAACACTATTTAAGATATTTTGGATGAAAACAGGCAGGCTTGAGACTGTCCCATAGACTCCCAAATAAATAAAAGTGTCAAGGTCCAGGAAAGTATGAAAAGCCATCTGCCATCAGTGATTCAACCGTAATGTTATGAAGCGACGAAAATACTTTTTGTAGACAGTACACATCTACAGAGAGAGAGGGTGCCACACAGAAGTTCCAAAAGAAGACAGATTTTAATAATAAAGACCAAACACGTACTTAACTTTAAGAACCGACAAAGAAAGGCAAAACAGACAGGGCTTATAAAGTGATGGAACGTATTCAGGGAGAAAAGAAACAGGTGGGGAGCAATCAATTAACTAACTAAACGGCCATGGCGGATCAGGAGACTCCGGTCATGGTGGATCAGGAGACTCGGACGGCCATCATGGATTAGGAGACTCGGACGGCCATAGCGAATCTGGAGACATGGGCGACCATGGTGAATCTGGAGATGTGGGTGACCATGGCGGATCTGGAGACTCGGGCGACCATGGCAGATCTGGAGACTCGGGCGACCATGGCGGATTAACGGGGAATCAGGAGCCCCTCCTGGGGTTAACCGTGAAACCGGAGCCCCTCCTGGGCTTGACTTGGGGTCGGGAGCCCCTCCTGGGCATGACTTGGGCCGCTGGCTGCCACACGGATGGGCTGGGGAAAACATAAGAGCTTGTGGGAATACTGGGGTGGTTGGGTTTGGGCAGGTGGGAGGAGATGTTGGAGCGATATGTGGATGTTCCCAGTGCGGGGTGAGCTGGCGAAACACGCCACGCGCCTAAAGGGACTGGATGAGGAAATTTGGGCCGTTCATAAACTTCCTCCACTTCGAAGTCCGAACTGTTCAACCAAAGGATTAGATTACAGCAGATTGTATCCTTGTCCAGCCCCAGCAATAAACAAGCACCCAGGAACAAGTCATGATAGCTCACCCGGTTAGCGAGCTCAAGGAATTCTTCTAATTTTGTGGAAAAACAAATTATTCAAAGCTCTGATTTTATATAAAAACTGCAATGAGTCTTTGATAAGCATATTTTAGAAGTTGTAATGTATGAGTAAGTGTAAGTGTGTGTGTGTATGTGTGTGTGTGTGTGTGTGTGTGTGTATATTACACCAACCAAAATAGTACTTTTAGCCATTACTGGCCTGATTCTGGGTTCTGAAACTGAGCCAACACCGGCATTGGGCCACAATCATGCCAACCAAAATGTTATGCTTAGCCAGCACTGGGTCTAGTCTGGGTACTAAAACACACAACGTCGGTGTGATTGTGGCGCAATGCTGGTGGTGTTGGCCCAGTTTCAGTACCTAGACTCGGGCCAGTACTGGCTAAGTGTTTTATTTCTTGTCTGTGTGATTTGTGGCCCAATGCAAGTGGTGTTGACTCAGTTTTAGTACTCAGGACAGTACCAGCTAAGTGTTTAAATTCTTGTCGGCATGATTGTGGCCCCATTCCGGGAGTTTGACAGCCGGACATGGGCCAGTGTATTTGGGCCTATTCTGGGGTCATCATTCATCCCATGTCCATGCCGAGTCTGGCAACTGCATCTGGGCTAAGTTATTTCTTCCGGCCTCCCAGATCTGGGCCATTATTGGGCCAAACCATTTTGGATACCTGGATTTTTACAAGTTTTTTACAGAGAGAGAGGGTGCCACACAGAAGTTCCAAAGGAGACAGATTATAATAATAAAGACCAAACAAGTACTTAACTTTAAGAACCGACAAAGAAAGGCAAAACAGACAGGGCTTATAAAGTGATGGAACGTATTCAGGGAGAAAAGAAACAGGTGGGGAGCAATCAATTAACTAACTAAACGGCCATGGCGGATCAGGAGACTCCGGCCATAGTGGATCAGGAGACTCGGACGGCCATCATGGATTAGGAGACTCGGACGGCCATAGGGAATCTGGAGACATGGGCGACCATGGTGAATCTGGAGATGTGGGTGACCATGGCGGATCTGGAGACTCGGGCGACCATGGCAGATCTGGAGACTCAGGTGACCATGGCGGATTAACGGGGAATCAGGAGCCCCTCCTGGGGTTAACCGTGAAACCGGAGCCCCTCCTGGGCTTGACTTGGGGTCGGGAGCCCCTCCTGGGCATGACTTGGGCCGCTGGCTGCCGCACGGATGGGCTGGGGAAAACATAAGAGCTTGTGGGAATACTGGGGTGGTTGGGTTTGGGCAGGTGGGAGGAGATGTTGGAGCGGTATGTGGATGTTCCCAGTGCGGGGTGAGCTGGCGAAACACGGCACGCGCCTAAGGGGACTGGATGAGGAAATTTGGGCCGTTCATAAACTTCCTCCACTTCGAAGTCTGAACTGTTCAACCAAAGGATTAGATTACAGCAGATTGTATCCTTGTCCAGCCCCAGCAATAAACAAGCACCCAGGAACAAGTCATGATAGCTCACCCGGTAAGCGAGCTCAAGGAATTCTTCTAATTTTGTGGAAAAACAAATTATTCAAAGCTCTGATTTTATATAAAAACTGCAATGAGTCTTTGATAAGCATATTTTAGAAGTTGTAATGTATGAGTAAGTGTAAGTGTGTGTGTGTGTGTGTGTGTGTATATATTACACCAACCAAAATAGTACTTTTAGCCATTACTGGCCTGATTCTGGGTTCTGAAACTGAGCCAACACCGGCATTGGGCCACAGTCATGCCAACCAAAATGTTATGCTTAGCCAGCACTGGGTCTAGTCTGGGTACTAAAACACACAACGTCTGTGTGATTGTGGCGCAATGCTGGTGGTGTTGGCCCAGTTTCAGTACCTAGACTCGGGCCAGTACTGGCTAAGTGTTTTATTTCTTGTCTGTGTGATTTGTGGCCCAATGCAAGTGGTGTCGACTCAGTTTTAGTACTCAGGAGAGTACCAGCTAAGTGTTTCAATTCTTGTCGGCATGATTGTGGCCCAATTCCGGGAGTTTTGACAGCCGGACATGGGCCAGTGTATTTGGGCCTATTCTGGGGTCATCATTCATCCCATGTCCATGCCGAGTCTGGCAACTGCATCTGGGCTAAGTTATTTCTTCCGGCCTCCCAGATCTGGGCCATTATCGGGCCAAACCATTTTGGATACCTGGATTTTTACAAGTGAACTTCTTTGCTCATTAGTAGGAGCAGTGAAAAAAATTATAATATAGCATTAAACAATAGCACTACAAATACACCAAAGGCTAAGTAGATGTGTTTCAGTCAAGACAGAATAGGGCTGTGGGAAGGAGAGTCTGATATTTGAAAGAGATATTGGTGAGCTATGAAGAATGGTTTACTTCTGTAGTCCTCAGCATGCTATCCCCACCTCAGAGAGACATTTCTTCTGATATATGAAAGCTTTTCCTGGTTCTCATATCTCAAATCCCCTGCCATAAAAAGGTATACTATGAGAGTAATGGTCTGATGTTGTACAGTATTCGCTACTGCGTTCTTTTATTTTATCTCGTCCATCTGCAATAATTAGAGTTTTCCATTATTGTACATCAATGTTAAATCTTACATTTATTTTTTTACTAAGCACATTATTTTAACACTATTTTTATTGTTATTTATAATTTATGGTTATTATTCTATGCAAACAGCCCACTTTTAAATTGAAATTAAGTTTTTGGTTACCAAATATCAATGATATTTGATCAGTTCACCCCAAAATTAAAGTTCTGTCATCATTTGTTTATCCTCGTGTTGTTTCCACAGGATTCTCTTTAAGTGGCTCCCAAAAGATGTTAGCTGGTTTAGAAATGACGTGATGAGGGTGAATAAATAATAGCAAAATGTTCAAAGGAGCAAAAGTGTCGCTATTCAATCAACTGCAAGTGTGATATTGCTTTATTAAAATACAACAGTAACTAGCAAAGCAATTTAGAAGCAATTTTCATTTTAGAACCAATATTGCCCGTTGCTTTGCTTGATATATTGAAGCGACACACACTTTAGAATTTCTAATGCAGTAGGTCATTCTGTTCTATAAATAATGAGAATTCAGACATACTACTCTTATCACATACTGCTTTTTCTCCTGACATTATGCATTAGAGAAACAAGTGTGCAGCCATATTTGAGCTTCTCTTTTTTAAGCTCTATAGCATTACTGTTGAAGAATAATTAGCTGGTTATTGCTAACTACTTTGCCTATTGTAGCATTTATGAAAGTTATCATGAGCATTGTAAAGTTTGATGCAGATTTCATAACAAATGTCAGTAGACTAGGAAGATTTTAAAGCCAGCAGTTCAATGTGTATGATTTTACCTTTGCGCTGTGTAAGACAAAGAGCACAGTGATAAAAAGGGGTGGAGCTACATAAGGTCATAAGGGAAGTATGCATATTTGGATATAACCACTCTGCCTCCAAACAACACTTTGACTCAGGTTTCACTCCTGAATGAGTAATTTAATAAATAAATCTGATTCAAATGGTTTACTTATTAGTACAGCACCTTGTTTCATTACTTGAGTGAATCAGTGTTTTTAATAAATGAATGGTGTAGTGACTCACTCATAAAGATTTGTCACTTGTTGCTATACCTACCAGTGATGTAACCTGCAGAAAGAGTCACTGAAGAATACCAATGTGCCCCAGTAAAAAATGACTGACAAATCCTTGTCTCACAGTGGAGATTACCGTATACAGACCCGAGAATCATTTCCCTTGCAACATTTCAACAATTATTTCATGTGGATTTTCTTTTAACATTTAGCAGACACGTTTATCCAAAGCAACTTACAGTGCATTCAAGCTATACATTTTTTACCAGTATGTGTGTTCTCTGGGAATTGAACCCACAACCATTTAGGCTGCAGACACAATGGTCTACCACTGAGCCACATTTTAACAATTTACAATCTAAATTAGCAATGGGAGATTTGAAGATCAGTCACTCTTTTGTTCTTATTGGTCAAATTGTTTTGCATAAAGGTCTGTGATTTATTTTGATTCATTGGACAGGTTATTTGTATGCTGTGGTTTCTCACACAGAAATAGTAACAGGATATAAATAAATTGCAAATGTCTTTTATCATTTGTCAGTAATGAAGCTGATCCACTCTTTACTGCAAAGCCATTATATAAATATATCCATATCTAAAAAAAAAGAGTATCAAATAATGGGATATTTTTTGATGGGGGTCTGTGCACCATTATGGATGAAAGGCTGTTATTGCCCCGTCTATCACCATTATTGCATTTTGTATAAGAAATTTACCAAAGTATGCAGTTGTTATCTCTATATGCACAGTTATGGAAGCCTGTTCCTCCACCATTCTCTCTTTCGCTATTTTTTCCCTCTCTTTTAATGATGACTTTTAATGATCTGGAGTTGGTGGACACAGAACTTGATGAACGAGCCCCCGAGTTTGGGCTCATCAATTTGAAGTTAAACTCATGACATGAGCATAATAAAGCATGTAGGCACATGAATGCAGAAAGTCCTTTATCTCTTATTTTTAACAGCACAAAATCAGAGTCTTAATGTTTTAAGCCTGAATACGCAGTTGTCAAACAAGTCCAAGCCCTATAATTACTACCATCACCAGCTCAATTATGTCTGTAAATGTGAAAAGATCTGCCCACAGAATCAAGTTTTTTAGTGATTCATTAGTCATGTTGTATGACACATAAGTAATTTGCCAAACTGCAGAGAAATGCTGGATGTCGAAGAGTAGTTTGCCTTTAAATGAGTAAATGTCAGAGAAACATGATGAGGGATCAATGTGTGCCATCTATGATTTCCATCATACAGATTCAATATGACGAGATATAGATGTGCTTTCGAAGATCTGCGTAATTTAAGACTGTCAGTTTGGAATGTGAGCTTCACATTGAGTCCACGATTATATTGCAGTTTTTAACTACTTGTTCTTTAGGTTTATTCATCATAATTATTCATTCTTTTTTTACCGTAAATATGAGACTACAGATGCCTAAGTGTGCTGGATATTTAATTTAGGATTGTTTATTCCCCAGAAAATACTTTACTCATTTGGAAATTGCTAAGTAAATTTATTTAGACATTCAGGTCGAAAGCCTTAAAACTGCAGATTATTAAAAAACTACTAAACCTGTGTGAAGGGTTACAGTATCTCTACCCAAACGTAAAAATAATATGGCTGCAAACATAACATTATATGTAAGATGAATAATATCTTTATAAGGACAGATACATACTTTTAACAACATATAAGATATTACTTCTACATTTTTGTAGAATTATGGATCTGTACATAACATGGGCTGAAGAACCACATCTGGCCACCCCTAGATTCTTAATTGACTAATATTTTATTTAATTGGCTGCTCATCAGTGGCTGATTGGCAGATATTCCCTTCCAATTTAACAGAGGTTAAAAAGGTGTTTCAGGAAGAAAAGTTCTTAACAGTTTAGAACATCATAATATGGATACTGACATATTCTTCTGGTATTTCGACAAGCTTGTGAGGGGAGGATTAAATCATCTCAGACACATTTTGATAACCTGTCAGGCAGTTCATGGCGCCTTGGAGAATGTGTCGGCTTTGAAAAGCTTTGGGCAGGTCTGCTGTCTGAATCCAGCCTTCGTTTGTAAAAAATTCTATTGAGCGACGTCATGTTAGTGTCAGGAAAGGTTGATACTTACTTAAGGTCACCTTACGGAACCAAGATGAAGGTTGAAGCACAAGTGGGTGCTGTATCGAGGAAATGGCACATTCATCTGTGGAACACACTCTGGGGGGTTTAAAGCTGCTCCATACATGTCTAAAAATATGAGACTGGAATGTAATCAATGAGACTAATATCTGCTCAATGAATTATGCAGCAGGTCCCTTAACACGAGAGTAAACAGTTTAATAGTAAGAGTGTGAAGTGGGAAAAGAGTTCTTGTGACCAACAGGAGAGAGCAAGAAAGAGTTAAAATGGATCTGTGGTTTTATGTGCCCTAAATAGATATTCGTGCTTTTCAAAGGCAATCCTCCTGAGGTGCAGGACTTAGTGAGCCGGGCTTCACCGATAGATCGGAGGGTGTTAGCCTTTCAGAAAATACTCCTTCAAAACCTCTCAAGTATGTGATGGAACTAATCTACTCCTCTCCATGGGGTTTGAACGGTAAACATCAGTGCCCTGACACGAATAATAATTTTCAATGCTTTTTGACTCTTTTGTAAGTGGGCTGGCAAATTAACAATATTTAAATCAATTTGAACCAGTTAACCCAACCCGATCTCACAGGAAAACAACTATTTTATGATGTGGCATTTTCATATGAATTTGTATGGGTGAATATGTTTCATATGGGCAAATTTGAAGTGCGCCCCTAAACATAACCATCACTGTGGCATAAGTAACCAAAACTTAGAAATAGTTACAAACTGTTATGACACCATGTGTTGGTTTTCTTGTCAGGATCAGTCCAGTCCAATATCCCTTTTCTTAGAAATTGTCTAAACATATTTGTTTTTTGTCTTTGGAATAGTTTCTCAAAAAAATTTACTCAGAAATGTACTACAAATACGCAAAGATAGAGCACAATTTACAAGCAAAACCAAATATTTTAGTGGATTTTGATGTGAAAGGACAACTTTTTCACTGGAGGAAGTGAAAGTGTCAGAAAAAAAAATGCAAAAATTGTACCTTTGGGGGTATAACAGCTTGTCATTGGGGCCCTACCCTCAAAGGGACACCTTTGTACCTTCTTTACCTCTAAACGGTGCATATTAGTAATTTTGAATAGTAATATTTGCCCTTAAAATAGTAATATGAAATACTCTTATGGTACTAATATGCACCCTTTAGAGGTAAATAAGGTACATTTGTGTCCCTTTGAGGGTACGGCCTTAGTGACAAGCTTTTTTTTTTTTTTAGTTTTTGGATTCTCTGACGACATCCATTCACTGCACATGATTCATTAGTGAGCAAGTGGCATAATGCTAAATTTCTACATCTTTGATTGCCTAATGGTAAGTTCATTTTAACCAGATTTTCATTTTTGGTTGCACTATTCCTTTTAAATTCTGAATAATATCTCGATCTTTGGTAAGCACAGCATTAAACCAGAGCGAGAATGCAAAACATGGGAAAACAGAAGATACATGGGATTCTAAAAATAAGACAAGACAATTAAATGAGATTGACATACACGAACGCACATTTTACACAAATGACTGAAGTACTTAACTTGAAGAATACAGATGGTGAAGAACTTCACAGCCATGAAATTCATTAGCACAAATCATTTTTCTCCAAAAGGTTTTCTGAGAAATTGTTTGTAGCCGTGATGCTGTTGAGGGAAAAATGAACACAATGATAAATGTGTTGACTCGCTATCATGGTGGTGACTTGGGAAGCAAAGGCTGACCCACTTTAGACACATGTGAAGTTGATGTATATACGGTGTTAAGAATGCAAAGTGTGAAAAAACATGAAGAAAGGCTTGATTAAAACCTTGCGGGACTCGACAGGCACATTTAATCGCTCTACTTGAGTCTAAGTGGATGATTAACATGTGTAACATCAAAGCTTGCTCTTCTCCTCAGTTTTGAGGCCAACATTTCCTAGTTTTAGCTCCAGTTTTGAGTTGCTGAAGATAAAATGTTTTAACACTTATGCAAAATTGCAAGAATGCTATACTTGTAGCTTTTTTGCCTTTATTTATCTGTTAAGGACACTGCACACAATACAGGCCTGACAGTACAATACATTAGACCAGCGGTTCCCAACCTTTTTTAACTCGCGGCCCACACAACCAAACACGTATGTTTGCGCGGCCCACTGCAAAAAAAATTAATAAATAATAATAATAACTGCCCCCGCTATTGTTGGGTTAATAACTTAGTACTCAGAAGCTAGATTGTTAACTGTATTTATTGAATGAACTAGGGCTGTGCGATATGGACAAAAAAAAAAAAAACATATCGCGATTTCTTTGATCAATTTTGCTATTTCGATTTTAATCACAATTTTGACGCACACATATATGATTGACAGTCATAAATGCATTTAGGATTAATTTGAAACATATTTCCAAAAGAAAACCAATTAGAGCTTAATCAAAAAGTTGTAATGTCTCTAGAACAGACATATAAATAATCAAAATAATCACTATAGTAAAGGTGTGACAACATTTATAGACTTATGGCAAAAAAAATAAATATAAATAAAATATAAATAAATAAATCCCGTGTCCAGGGACTTTTTTTTTTCTTTTTTGCGATGCATTGTCCATAGAGCTCATTAATTGTTGCGGTTCCTCAGGTGTTGAAATAGATTTGTTATACATTATACAGGTTCACACGTTTGCAGTGTGTATAATACAGTATGTGTAAGCAGTGCAGCAGCAGCAGAGAGAGCGCGTTATCGTAACGCAAAAGCACATTAAAACAACGCACGAGCGCAAATCTCTCTGTTCGCACGCAGATTTTCTTTGCTCTGTCAAAAAACCAGACGTGCTTGCTCAGATACACACTGCTCTCGTACGAAGAGAGTGTGCGCAATTAAAACATGTCTCCTCTCTTAAACTGCGTCCTGTGCACTCACAACTCTCTATGCTCATGTGCTAGATATTAATTATTTTCGCACGTTTTATTTCTAGCCTTTTACCGCGTGCAGTGTGAACGCTCTGATCCGTTAACATGGGCTTGGAAAAAAGGCGCATCACAGACAGTGTATGAACCTGGAGTTAGACATATGCCCGGTCTGTTCTGTTCTCGCGCTAGGCGTGTTGCATTCTGTTTCGATCGGACATCATACTGCAGGGGGTCATGGCCGCGGAAAATCGTGCTATAAAGCTATTTAGAAATCGCGCACGCTCAAATCGTGATTTTATGACGATTTCTATTAATCACACAGCCCTAGAATGGACTGGAAATGAATAGAAAATAACTCGGGCTGACACCGCTCAGCAAAACGGGAAATCCAGATCCAGGCAGAGCTCGGCAGCGTGTGGACAGTCAGCGGAGCAAGCGCCAGGAGGCAACACATTGACAGCCATTTATGCATGTTTGAATTTGTGCAGCAAAAATATCTAAGATAAATTGGAGGTTTATTCTTAAACCAATCAATCAGCAAGCTCGAATAGCGGAAGCATAGTTACAGTTTAATATTTATTTTTTGTTATTTAATTATATATATATTAAATATATTATTTATTTTAATAGTAATTGGCGGCCCACCTGCAATACCATCGCGACCCACAGGTTGAAAACTTTCTTTTACTGTCTATGTTGAAAACCACTGCATTAGACATTCAACAGATTACATTTGGTCTAAGGTGTGACATCAATCAGATAATCAATCAAAAATTATAATTTTACATACTTGATTTTAAAACTGCGATGAGAATCTACTTCTAACATATTATCTGTTACATGCTAATATTTTTGTAATCTAGTATTCTACCAAAAATTCCATCGAGTAATCGGATAAAAAGTGTTTTTGTTTAATTAAAGTGCAATATTAATTATGCAAGAGAAAATAAGACTCTTGGGTCTCTTAAAATTAACAACTAAGTTTCCTTTTTTAGAAAAAAAACATTTTTACTTTTTAAATGCATAAAATGCAATGCATACATCAAAAATAAACATTTAATTATTACCCATTGTTTCTCTGTCTGTACTTGTACTGTTAACAATGACAGTAAAGTTGACAGATGAATTAAGTGCATTTAAGTGCCATTCAGTTGGGGTTTTAAATAAAGCATTTTCTGAGATGCACATTAAACATTAAACACATAAAACATTCATTTAATTTATCTTTTAATTATTGAAAATTAACTTAACTTTTTGGTAAACAAAGGAGATTTACTATTAAAAATAAGACATGGAAGAAATGTTGTGTGATTAAACCAACCGGACTTTTATTTTGACGGGTTGACGTACCTTTACAGTTCTGTGTATGTGATGTGACGCTAGTTTTACTCAAATCAAACGGTCAAATCCTCATGAAGTGACTGTCAGAGCAGTTTTGGAGATGTTGTTTATGTGTTCACGTCTTATTTGGTGAGACAGCATACTCTGAAATCACCGGAGCGTCACGCGTGTTTCAGTGTGTGTGACAAAAAGGAAGACGCGCTTCTGCTCCATTCATTAATACAGACACGCAGAACATGCAGGATTCATATTTAAATAGACTGTTCTGGCTTAGTATTTACAAATATTAGTCCATATCGTGTAAGTGCAATGACCTATTTTTGATTAATTCATTCAAAATTTGGCAAATTCCGTGCCATTCCGCGTTAAATTATAAAAATCCGTTTTTATGACTGGATTCCGCGATTCCCTGCACGTTTTCTGCATCGCGGAAATCATCGGGCCCTAGTTGTGGTATGCCAGCTCTATCTTGCAATGGACACACGCCACGACGTTCTCTTTACGTTTGCCCGCGCCCTCAAATCAAAACACTGCTGACTTCTTGCATTATCAGACTCAGCGCTTGTGTCTCAAAAGACTCAAAGCTTCCGCTTTGTGGGTGACGTAAACGCGTTGTCACATTAAAAAAATCATTGCGAAAGAACCTGACGTGAGATTTAAAATAAATTAAAAGAGGCTTCGAGGTAGAGGAATTTGCCTCGATCATTTTTTGTAATCGAGTTACTCGAGGAATCGTTTCAGCCCTAATGCTAATGCATTATGCCTTATCTGTTGTTGTTGTAATGTTGAAGGTAAGTTTTTGTTAAACCACAATGGCCTGAATTTGCATTTATTTTTGGCAAGAAAAGAACTCTCAAGATAAAAAGTATTTTTAATATTGTTTGGAAAGCGAATTATCAAGTTGCTGCAACCTGCAGGCCAATCTTTCTGTTGGTTATTTCTTCATATTTGTGCTGCACGTTTAACAACACAGAGGGAAAAGTCAAAGGGGTGAGAAAATCACTTGGAAAATCATGTTTGCTGTCCATCTTTCTTCACGGTTTACAGCTATAGTCTCTTGGCTTTCAAAACACACCATTAATGGTAGCAGTAAATCAAATGCTTACCTGCAAACATGGCCTAAAGTGATGAGCAGTGAGATGCTGCCACTCTTGCAGGTTTGGTAAATAGAATTAGAAAGACCAAAGACTAAAATAATGCAATAATGCATTTTGTTTAAAGAAAACTGCTTGCTCAGTCGTGCAGATTCTGGGAGCATTTCCACAAAGAAGAGTCAGCGTTATGTCATAAGATATATATATATATATATATATCTTGCATTATATGATTAAATATATCTAAAATGATATGAGTGTGTTGCATATTAGTGCTTATAAGGATAATGCAGTGTTTTAAAATACTAAATTCTCCATTGTTGGGATATATTTTTAACCATAATGTCCAGGCATTTTGTTTTTAGTTATAATTCGTTTTATTGCTCTCTGATTATTCTTGCTACATCTGAACTGATCAAATAATGTAAGGAAACAACCTTGTGCAAAAGACAGTGTCTCACACACATACACGAGCACCACCACACAATCAGTGAAATGTCTCTGCAGGTCTTTGATCTCATCATGCATGTAGAATATCCAGAGTTACATTGGGACGGAGACAGGATTAGTGTCATAGTAGTTTGATCCTGCGGTAGACATAAATTTCTTCCATAATGATACAGAATCCCAGTCTCAGGTGACCTGCCACTGACTTGACTGTAATTTCAATGCATGATAGATGAGCTAGAGCTTTAAGTATTCTGCTATCTGTTTTATTCCTGCTCTAGACGAGTGACAGCACTGATGCTATCTACTAGTAGTACATTGTCTTGCAGTTTGCAATCAGATTTCAAATGTATGCCAGAGTCTCAAGTGGTGATCTGCTGGCCTGGACTGAACACAAGCATAAACACACACAGTCCACACCACTGGTTATTTCTTTAAAAAAGCAAATTTCATAAACCAAAAGAAAAATAAATAAATAACTTAAAGCCTCTCACGGGTATGGATATGCTTCCATACACAGAGGAAGGAAACTGTGGCCATGTCTTTACACAAAGGCATGTTTGCTAGTGTTTGAACTGGGTAAACTGAATGATGTGATGTTTTAAGCAAAACTATTGCAGCTCTGGGGTTTCAGCTACTTAAATCAATATTTCATCTGTCCATGTGAAATTGCCTTTGGATCTCAAAGCACACATATTTCAGAATATGAATTGTTTCCTCACATTTCCATGTGCATTCTGCTTGCACTCTGAGTTTATTCAGAGTATGCTATGACAATGATAACTCTCTAACTCCCTTGATATTGTTTTGAATTGTTGGCATTCTCCAGCCCTTGCTCTCCTATTTTAAACAAACCACAGTGGATGGATTTATTTTACATCATCATACATAGTCAGATTTCATAAACAGATAATATCTATTAGAGTTAAATGTTGTTAAAATATTCATTTAACTGATTAATTCAAAATAAGGAAATCAGCTCTTGAAATAAACTCGTCCACTGAACTAATTTGCATATAAATGCTGATTCATTCAAGAATGAAACAAGTGATGACTTGATGCCTTATGAGTGAGTCATTAAAATTTTCACTCAACCGATTTGTTTTAAAAACACCTATTCATTGATTTAAATATTGTGTCTAAAATCTAATTTACTCAATTTTAACTTCCTGTTTATTGAACTAAAGCAATATCACATTGATTAGAATATAGTGCATGAGTCGTAGCTATTATTATGCTAATTTCATAGTGCTTTTTGTTGTTTTTGGAGCTTGTCAGCCCCTGATCTCCAATCAGTATTCATCATTGTTTTGTTTTCATTGTCTTATCCCTCATTGCTTGTTTTAATAGATTAAATTTTTGTGATCCACATGGTCGGTGTTTAAAAAGAAGCAGCAATATATAGCCACTTCAGGATTTACAGATCTAAACCATGTTTCATTTCAGGCTCCACTGAATGTTAAACAACAGCTGAAAAATTCCACACTTTTTTTCCTTCCTCTGTTTCGCCACACAGAGGTTGATGAAATCCTTAGGGTGGGAGAAACAATTATTCAGGAGGATTCTGTGAAGTTGCATGCGTATAGAGGTGCTAATTACCTCTGAGAGTTCAGCAGAAGCTTTAGGTTTCCTCTAGTGTCTTTATTAGCTTATTAATTATGAAACAATGCATAGGTGGTTCACCTGGAAGCAGGAAACTTTTTCCTCTGCATTAAAAACCCACAACCCAACTCACACTGCCCAGTGGGTTGCTTTTTATTAGAGGTAAAGAAAAAATTGTTTAAATTACAGGGTGTATAACATACCGGGATTGAATTTTAAACAACATAGTCCAGTTCAAGTGTGTCGAACAAGGTACCAAAATAATTTAAATTTGGAGCAATTTGGAGGACATGCAAAGAGTCATCAGTTCTTTCCCATAAACATGTCCCAGAATAAATAAATGCAGTCTGCTCATAAAGGGATGCTTTTTGTCGTTTTCAAGGGATGGGAAGCCTGGAAAGCATCAGTAAGAAGAAAAGTCTCCGGAGACTAGCTCACCTGGGGAAGGATGCAGATCTTAATCATGAGGGACCCAGTTCCCTCAGTGCTACCAGGCACTCCAGGATTCCAGAGAATGTATTTGCATATTTGTAAATCTTTAAAAATGGCATCGTCCCACTGCTATGGGTCAAAAGCAACCTCATTTAAATCTTTTGGATATGAAACCAGTAATATATCCAAAATTGCTCTCTTTTTATGTTCTGTTAGTAACTCCAGCACACCAATAGTGCTTCCATCCTGCACGGCTGATTTTAATCTTTTGTAATTGGGAGGTACGGAAGACTCACTTTGCGGGATTGATCTGTACAGTAATTCCCTTAAAAGATAATGTGCAAATTAAGTTGCCTATGCACAAGCGTACTTCAGAAGTCACAGCAAGTGTAAAGAGCCTTTAAGCCATTAAAACCTTTGCAATATTTCATCATGTCAATCACAGCGATAACTATAGGAAGACATGTTCAGTATCATCTGTTCATTACCAATTAGCTTTCTACCTACCTACCTTTCTGACCCTATTTATGTAAGAAGGAGCCATTAAATCAAGCCAATATATATATATATATATTTGTTTTACTCGGTTGGTTGGAACTGCTGGTTTACATGTACTTTATTTATTTAAAAGTGGAATCGAGGACACATATTCACTCAAAATCAGTTCCTTATCTAATGACGTCAGTTTGACAGCTAGGATTGAACATCCTTAATCACTTCCTTTTAACTGTCAGGTGAGTAAGAGATGGAAAGAAGGTGCCCTCAAATTAAGCCAAGAATATTTTGTTTCACTTGGAAATATGTCGAAATATTGGTTGCAACTGTTGGTTCACATGGAATTTATTAATTGAAAGTGGAATCAAAAACACTCACTGATTTGCACATCTATATAGATCTCCACCCATAAAGACAAATTCTCTATTTTTTTTTGTACCCTTGAATAAACCCTTCACATTCTAAGTTCCTTTCCCAGATAGTCGTTGATGAACAATACATGTGCTGTCTCTCATTTTGGAGGCTGCACATTCCGTAGGTTGCATTTGACGGCCAAAAACGTCATTGTGGCAGCCTCATTTTAGAAAAACAACTGTTCTAAAAAGTAAGAAAGAAATTACTGTAACGCATGCCTCGAGGAATAACAGTCAATTATATAATGGTTACTTTTAAAAAAAAAATAATGGTAGACATCTTCAATGATGTATGCAGCCGAAAATATAATGTCTGGAGGGCAAAGTCTTTGAAATGAGACACAGCTGTATGGCCAATAAAGAGATGCAAAGGCAACATTTAAAATCCTTAATTACTATCTGTCTGTCTGTCTGTCTGTCTGTCTGTCTGTCTGTCTATCTATCTATCTATCTATCTATCTATCTATCTATCTATCTATCTATCTATCTATCTGTCTGTCTGTCTGTCTGTCTGTCTGTCTGTCTGTCTGTCTGTCTATCTATCTATCTATCTATCTATCTATCTATCTATCTATCTATCTATCTATCTATCTATCTCTATCGAGATGCATTCTCTAATTTCTGCACCTAGCTGTTTCCAGTACTCAACTGTGCAGTTTGGGAAAAACTCATTTGTAATATGTCAGTCAGTGGGCAGATAACATCCTAGACACTGAGAAGGTGTAAAAAAACAAAGGAAGGTTTCTTATACAAAGACTGAGGAGAATATCCCATGGTTGAATGGTCAAATCTGCTAATGCTGTTTTTCTGTAAAGGTTGAACGTAAATCTTACAGTAAAGTGAGATAATGGACTTCTGTGTGAGTTTATAGGAAGAACAATTGCACTCAGCACTAATGCCCACTGGTGTGAGCATTCACAAATAGAAACATTCATTATTTAGGATCATATGGCACTCGAGACAGTGCTCTTCATTCTGTGGTTTGAGCTAAAGGATAAATTTCACCTGACAGTTCAGCCTCACTCAATCAATCATAGAGGCAAATGCAAGAGGTGGCATTCTTTGACCACAAATTGTCAGCTTTGATAAATCTTGATTATAAATTGTAAACTGTGGCTTTCTGTTGACAGTGTGGTTTAGAAACGGCATGCCGAAGCCTAATGAGAATTACTGATATGACACATACACACATACACTGTAAATCATTGTCTGAACAAAAGTAAAAAATAAATAAATAATAATTGTGGCGGGGGAGGCATGTTTTAGCGAAGTCTGCAATGGGAGAGCGAGTGCAGAGACGAGTGGCGGTAAGTGGTTCAGGTGAGAAACAAGTAACACCTGGGTCTCGTTGCAGTGATTGGTGTAGGGAACCAGCATTTAAGCAGCGCGACAGCCAGTGAAGGAGGAGACAGATGGGGACTCGTGAGCTTGGGAAGCTGGTGAGCTGGGAAGGACCCAAGACTGCAGTATCAAAGCCAAGAAGTGATTTGTGAAGTGCGCGCACCTGCCGCGTTTGTTTTATGTTTATTTATCAGTGTTAAATAAAGTCTCACGAGCCCCGTACGCCGACTCCGGTCTCCTTCTTCGATAACAGTCAGAACCGCGAGCTGTTCCGGAGCTTGCTGGACCGGGAGGGTCGGATGGGGACGGCCTCCCCCAGTGCCCCGCCCGCCCCCCACATGCCGCTCACAAAGATGGGGCCCACCAACGACCCGGGGGCATTCCTCGACCTCTTTGAGCGGACGGCGGAGGCATGTGGGTGGCCGATGGACAGCTGGCCCGTCCGGGTGATCCCTCTGCTGTCGGGGGAGGCCCAGAAGGCGGCCCAACAACTGCCCATCCCGAACCTCTTGGTCTACGCCGACCTGAGAAGAGCCATCCTCCAGAGGTTCGGCCTCAGCCCAGAACAACATCGGCAGCGTTTCCGGTCGCTGGAGCTGGCCGAAGCAGGCCGACCCTTTGTGTTGGCACAGCAGCTCCGGGACTCGTGCTGCAAATGGCTGTTGGCCGGAGGCAGCGACGCCGAGTCCATAATCAACACAGTGGTACTGGAACAGTTCATCTCCCGCCTTCCGAAGAAGACCGCCCAGTGGGTCCAGTGCCACCGCCCGGCGTCGCTGGATCTGGCCATCCAACTGGCGGAGGATCAGCTGGCGGCGTGCTCCGGGGTCGGCGAGCCCCTTCCTGCTGTCTCTCACTCTCTCTCCGCCCCTGTCGTAACCAGACCTCCATCCATCAAAGTCTGATACAATCCGGGGCATTGGATACGGGCCGCATGGTTAAGGTGAGGTGCGTGCACAGGGATATAAGGGAATACCCCATAAAAGCCATAGGCATTAAATTTAGGGGCCAAAAGCATAATGTGGAGGTGGCCGTTGGTCCGCGCCTCCGGCATCCGCTAATCTTGGGAACGAATTGGCCAGCGTTTCAGCAATTACTGGGGTGTTTGACAGCGGGTGCCGTCGGGGGAAAGAACCGGCCGGGGGCAGGGCGAGCGCTCAGGTGGGAGAATCTGTCCCAGGACCTAGCGGGGCGGTCCCAGGGGATCCGAGCGGCATGGCGAGGCTGAACCTTTCCAGTCGCGATGACTTTCCCCTGGAACAATCCCAGGACGAGACACTTAAGCATGCCTTCGAGCAGGTCCGCTCTATCGATGGGCAGGTTCTCCACCCTGAGCGTCCGATATCCCACCCGTATTTTGCCATTATCAAAGACAGGTTGTATCGAGTGACCCACGACGCTCAGACAAGGGAAGATACAACCCAACTGTTAGTACCGCGGAGCCGTCGGGAAATGCTTTTCCAGACGGCACATTGTAATCCTATGGCAGCGCACTTAGGAGTAACGGCAACACTAAATCGTCTAACGACCCGATTCTTTTGGCCGGGCATTCAAGAGAACGTGCGCAGGTGGTGCGCTTGGGAAGCTGGTGAGCTGGGAAGGACCCAAGACTGCTGTTTGTTTTATATAAATTTATCAGTGTTAAATAAAGTCTCACGAGCCCCGTACACCGACTCCGGTCTCCTTCCTCGATAACAGTCAGAACCTTACTACAATAATAATTGGACATTTTCTGTGTATGTGTAATCTCAAACTTTAGCAAATAAATTCATTGACATTATTTAGATTCATTTTAGAAATGCTTATGTGGTTCTCACTAGAAAGCAAGGCAGAGATCAACATTTGTTCACTCACATTTACTAGGGAATATGAAGTATTAACAGTACAAAAACATCATAGACTAACAATATTCCAACCGATATTGTTCTAACCATCCTAACTGGGACTATAGATCAAATATATTTATATTTAACCATGGGTCTTTGAAATTATGTTACTGTTTCTGCTGTATGCATGATGTTTTCTGTTACATGGAACACACTAGAGTATATTTTAAGATATACTATTCAGTAGAGGACATATGGGATACTGCATGTCGTAATGCAGTGCGCTTCATCTGGCATACCATTTCCACTGGGGATCTTTCTCTTGCCTCATTATTTGATCAGACTGCCAGAAGTTAAAAACAACACCAAGACAAAATGCTATTTTGTGTTCTCAGTGTACTAAAAATAATGGTCTTATTATGAGAAAACATTTTCTGCATGTGTCATATGCAATGTGCTTAGTCTATTCTAAGTTTTCTGTCAAAAGTATTTTATAAAATAAATAATACTGCTTTGATTACTATTTTTGTTTAATATGTAGTTATGGCCAGTTATTGGATTGCATTTATGGCACCTTTAAAAACAATATGAAACAAGAGGTTAAATAGTCTATCTGAACGTGCACTTTGCTATAATAGTTTTATATAAATGTATTATTGAAATGATTTAAATTATTATTAAATTGTTAAACTGAAATGATTAATTTAAATAGAAGTTTTAAATAGTTTTTTACATCGTTGTTTGCTTATTCCCAGCATGCATGTGACATATAAATGATACAGATAGGGTTGTATGATTATTATTTTATCGTTTACTGCCTTTATTTATGGTGCTGCTGTTGTTGTTTTATCACCACTGTTAGTTATTTGTTGTGTGGTGATGGTGTTCAGAGCTCATCTATTTCCTTAATGATGTTTGCTGAGGTTGGTGTATTAAGCTCTGAAGTTTTTCTGCCTTCTATATGAAACTATTGAAATGATGGTTTTGTCTGCCATACTTTCTTATCTCCAGATACTGCACGATCTTTGCTTTGCAGAGCTGTGCTAACTTAACCAATTGAACCCATGTATAAAATGTTAATTATTATAAACTTGCATTTATAGTTGCGTTGACAATTTATTGAACAAATAGGATGGTTTATGTTTCTGAATTAATTCAGCTTTAAATATTGAGTTGACTGTCTTTATAATTCAAGACATGTTAACTTGTATTCACAAACTAATATAATTGTGTCCCACAGCTCATTAAAAAATGGTTAGATTTCCTGTCTTTGTGGTATAATTTCAGTTGGACAGACTTTAATTGAGTTTACTCAAATAGGGATTAAAGTGAGGTTCACATTGTGTAAAGGTTTTTACTGTACAGGTGAAAAGTTAATGTTGAAAGCCCATCAGAAAGTATTGGCCCACCTTCATTGACAGCTACAGTTACAGTACATTTTTTTATAGCCATTCAACTCTGTTGATTCACATTGTCAATTCTTATTGAATTTCAGTCCTTCACTTTGAAAAACACTGGCTTAAAACTAACCCAATTTGGGTTGTTATTAACCCAAGGGCTGGGTAAATATAGGACAGAACCCACCTTGGGTTTATTTTACCCAGCAAATTGGGTTGTTTATTTAACCTAGCATAAGGAGTTGATTTAACCCAGCTATGTTTTATTCATTTTTACTATATTACTAGCTTTTTTTTTTTTTTCATACATTAAATAATGTTTACAGGTGAACTTAAATCCTAAAAAAGTAAAAACCTTTTCTTCACACAACCACTGGTTTGTATGATAACTTAATTTTCCTTCAAATTATCATTTACAGCAGTGGTTTTCAACCTGTGGGCCGTGGTATTGCAGGTGGGCCGCCAATTACTATTAAAAGAAATAATAATTTTGTTAATATATGTAAAAATGTCTAAGTCATAACATAAATAATTTCATATATATAATTAAATAACAAAAAAAAATTATTAAACTGTAACCATGCTTCCACTATTCGAGCTCG
The DNA here is from genome assembly GCF_963082965.1 of Carassius carassius. Lineage (NCBI taxonomy): Eukaryota > Metazoa > Chordata > Actinopteri > Cypriniformes > Cyprinidae > Carassius > Carassius carassius. The sequence continues at coordinate 22,275,900 of NC_081773.1, forward strand.
CTGATTGGTTTAAGAATAAACCAGCAAATTAATATTTTTGCTGCATATGCTACAGAACAACAAATTCAAACATGCATAAATGGCTGTCAGCATGTTCCCTCCTGACTGCTTGCTCCGCTGACTGTCTACCCGCTGCCGAGGTCTGCCTGGATCTGGTTTTCCGGTTTTGCTGAGCGGTGCCAGCCCGAGTTATTTTCGGTTATTTGCCAGTTCATTCTAGGGCTGTGCGATTAATAGAAATCGTCATAAAATCACGCTTTGAGCGTGCGCAATTTCTAAATTTATAGCACAGTATGCTATCCGATCCAATCAGAATGCAACGCACCTAGCGCGAGAAAAGAACAGACTGGGCAAATGCCTAACTCCAGGTTCACAGACTGTCTGTGATGCGCCTTTTTTCCGAGCCCATATTAACGGATCAGAGCGTTCACACTGCACGCGGTAAAAGGCTAGAAATAAAAACGTGTGGAAAGAATTAATATCTAGCACATGAGAGAGTTGTGAGTGCACAGGACGCAGTTTAAGTGAGAGGAGACACGCGAGAGCTGCGTGTATCTGAGCAAGCACAACTAATTTTGTGACAGAGCAAAGGAAATCTGCGTGCGAACAGAGATTCGCGCTCGTGCATTATTTTAATATGCTTTCGTCAAATTAATGCGCTCTCACTGCTGCTTCTGCACCACTAACACATACTATATACTCACTGCAAGGAGTAGCTATGTGTGAACCTGTATAATGTATAACAAATCTATTTCAACACTTGAGGAACCGCTACAATTAATCAGATCTATGAACAATGCATGGCAAAAAAGAAAAATGGGAAAAACGGGATTTATTTATATTTTTTATAAAGTCTAGAAATTTTGTTACACCTTTACTATAGTGATTATTTTGACTTAAATTGAAATCGCTAAATTGATCAAAATGTTTTCATATCGCACAGCCCTAGTTCATTCAATAAATACAGTTAACATTCTAGCTTCTGAGTGATAAGGAAATAACCCAACCAGGGGCGTAGTTTATGGGGGGGATGGGGGGGAGGTAACCCCCCCTCCCAATATTCAAATCCATCAGTTACAACCCACCCAATATTTCAACATGAATATCACAGTAGATCAAATGAAAAATATAATATGAAAAAATAGAATTCATTTATTTTGTAAAAATAATTTTGTTCCTAATCAAATATGAGTATGTCATAATAAATCAGACAAAAAATACTCCCCCTCCATTGAACCGATTGGTAACGCCCAACCAATGAGTCGCACTTTCACCAAAACAAGCAAGTGGTGTTTGAATGGGAGAGCACACGGTTAATGTTAACGCCAAAAATGAAGAGAAGCACTGCACAGCGGACTATATTTAACTGCTGGTCAGAGAGGGATGCAAAAAAAAAATAAAAAAAATAAAGCATGTACTGAGAATGAGGTATGAGAATATTGTGTAATAGTTAGTACACACCACATATATTTTAGCTAGCTAATCCATTGCAATGTATTTAGCTATAACTATCAGTATAACAAGTTACCAAAGCAGCTGTCTGTTTTGCTAGTATATTTTTCAATAGTGTCTGTAATTATCAACGACAAAAGTATTCACATCGGTGTTTGTTTTCTTACTAAATTAATCTGACTTTTGAACGAATTGGATGAATTAACGATTTAAGTGGCTAACTCATTAAAACAGTGAAACACTGCCGCCTACTGGCGGTTTAAATACTTAATTTCTTTCTTTTGATAATCTCTACTATGTTAGAATTTTATGAATGATGATTATACACAAATTTCATAACGTTATGAGGTGTATAATCTCTTAACATGTTTTTATAACAGATTCGAGGTAAATATAGCTGCAGGGTAGAAAAGTCAGCAGAGGGAGAGGAGGAGCAGGTGATCAGGTAAAGAAGATGCCATTCAATCAATAAAATAAAATAAAATAGGAAACAGTATAGAAAAACAGCAGCTTTGTAAAGTTAGGCTATACATTAATGCCTTTAATGTTTTAAAGATGTGTTTCCCTTTAGAAAAAAAATAAAATGCATTAGGTGGAATGTAAAAATCTTAAAATAAATGTCTAAATGTTGTCTTTCATATCTTTCATATTTGTATATGTTGAATTTGTAATCAGTTAAAGCATGTTGCCAGATAGATAGATAGATAGATAGATAGATAGATAGATAGATAGATAGATAGATAGATAGATAGATAGGAAGAAATAAATTATCCAATAACAATACACATAAATTTTTTTTTTTTTTTTTAAATAACGGGCAGCATACAACGTTCAACCCCCCCAATGTTCAAACCAAATCTACGCCCTTGAACCCAACAATAGCGGGGTCAAATCTTTTTTTTTTTTTTTTTGCAGTGGGCCGCGCAAACATATGTGTTTGGTTGTGTGGGCCGCGAGTTGAAAAAGGAAACCACTGATTTACAGCATTGTTTATATCGTTTTTAATAGGCTATACATATTGCCCATATTTAAGCTCAGAGGTAATATTTTAATATCCAAAGTATTTGTATTCTGCATCTTAATGAATAAAATCATTTATTTTATTTATGCAAAGCATCAGGCTTTTCCATCACGCGAAAAGACCACGACACTCATTAAAGGTGATTCATACCACGCGCCTGTATGTTGCTCTGCATAAAATTGAACGATATACAGCACAGTAACGATTTTACAGATAAAATAAAGTGTATACAAACCTGTATTTTACTGACAAATGTATTTTATTGACAAATTTCTGAGAACACAAAATTCCTGCGATGTTACCCAGCATCTGAATAACACAAAAACTATCTAAACATCGGGTTGTTACATTTGACCCAGGAGCTGCAAAACAGTGTTTTTTCAGTGTTAGTAAAAGGAACAGACTCAAATTCTCTCCCATGAAAATTTTCTTTTCTGTGTCAATACATCAAAATATTAAGGTGAGAAGGTGTTTTCATTGATCTGTTTTTCTCACACTAACTATACTCAGAGGTATAACATTCTCAACTGTGAGCAAAAAAAAAAAAAAAAAAAAAAACTCTACACACACCAGTATTTGGAGGCATTGGGAGCTTTTGTGGCACCATTATTTCACCCACTGACTTTGCTCTTAGCTTTGTCCTCTCATTTCTTCCTTCCCCTTTTTATCCACACAGTATCTATCTGTTTTTTTTTCCCATGCAGACGCTTGCTGGCTGGCACAAATATATTTGATATCACAGAGTTTCATCATAAATTACAAATTGATTCCAGCCTGGCAACAGGCCTCTTACACAATTAATACCCCAGTTGCATATTAATAAAGTAGCTATCAAATCAATATACACTGAGACAAATGAACATTATCACCCTTGGATATAACCAGCAGCAAGGCAGCCTGATCATTTTAGATAAAAATATACTGCACTGTGGCCCAAAAAAAAAAAAAAAACATACGCACATACATTTTTTTATGTGCAAATATATTTTTCAACTGTAAACAATTCTCTGTAATTCCATAAAATTATAAGAAATCTAATGAATTATATAAAATATGAGTTATATGAATAGAAAGAACAAGTTCTCTGAATCTCTTGAATGGGTCTTCTTTTCATTCCTATTCTTGCTTGTCCTCATACCAGATGGCACGATGCCGACCTGAGGTGAAAGGAGTATTTAGCAACAGCAAACATAATAATTCCAGTCCTGCAAATGTAATGGAATGAATTTCCTTCCCTGTCAGGCAATATTGACCAAGCCAGAAGTAAAATAGCCTTGAATAAAATGAGTTTCTAATCCTGACTGCCAGAAGGGACAGAATGTGTAGAGCAGAATTCACAGGCTGGTCAAATGTCAAGTTTTTGAAATGGCCATTGACTTGAATTGACCATTCATATTCTTGTGTGAAGTCAAAGGTTAGGATAGAGGTTTATCACGTGTGACTCACCGCCGCCATCGCTCCACAGAAGCAGGATGACGCTGTTATGGAATGACACAGCCTCATTGCCTGTGTGTGTGTGTGTATATCCAAGTAAGTGTTAGGCAATGGCTCTCTTCCAATGCAACTTAAAAGACTCACTTTGGCACAGCCCTGTCAGTCGAAGAAAAAACGGTGTGTTTCGATTTTGGGGGTTAGTGGACCATGAAAGCACTGAGTAACCATTGGGCAGTTAGATCTCAGCATTTGTATTCTCAGAAAGCACACCAATAGACCGCTCACTTACTGTCTGATGGATACTGCTCACATGACAAGCACAATACAGAAAACAGAAGGTTTTAATATGATTTACTTCTATGCATTTTTTTTACATTTTTCTGCTAAGACGCTGGCCCCGAACCTTTAAGGCCGTGGGTTTGAATCCAGGGTGGCACATATCCAGATTGCAAGAACTTCTGTGGCCAGAAGTTTGTACGAATGTGCTTCTGTTCCAGATGTTTGATTTTGAGGGGAAGTTGTGGCCTTATGGTTAGAGAATCAGACTCCCAATCCAAAGGTTGTGAGTTTGAGTCTTGGGCCGGCAGAAATTGTAGGTGGTGGGAGTGAATGTACAGCCATGACTGAGGTGCCCTTGAGCAAGGCACTAATCCCCCAACTGCTCCCTGGGCACCGCAGCATAAATGGCTGCCTACTGCTCCGGGGGTGTGTTCACGGTGTGTGTTTGTGCACTTTGGATGGGTTAAATGCAGAACACGAATTCTGAGTATGGATCATCATTCTTGGCTGTATGTCATGTCACTTTCACTTAAAAATGCAGGATAAAACAACAATTTTGGGGTTATTTGTCAACCCAGCGCTGGTTAAATATTGGACAGAACACATGCTGGGTTATGTTGACCCAACATGCTGGGTTGTTTTATTTAACTAAAAAATTACTATTTTAATGGTTTAAAATGGGTTGGAAACAGTGGCGTAACAAGTCAACCCCTTGTCCTTATGCAAATAAATTTGTAAGAGGCATCGAAATACTCTGAAGGTTAAAGTGGGCTCCAACTTAGTTAACTTGAGATATTGTTTTCTTTTCTGAGGTGTTTTAATGATGGTATAAATGCTTGGAAATAATATGTAATTTTTTCAAATCCATTTATTATTTTTAGTGTGCCAGCCACCCAATAATTGCTATAAGCTTTGTGCTTTGTTAATATAAGTCTCAGCTTTCAAGTAAAATTTTTTAAATGAAATCTCTAAAATGTGGTTTGAGGTTGCTGTATTTGCCGCAGTTCAAGTGGCATGTGAATCAATCATCTTTTCCTCTTTAATACTAGTTACAGCACAAAATACACCTGAATGAACATCAGAAGGCAAGTTGAAAGAAACAGTACAATTTAATGAAATAAATATGTTGTGTAATCAATCAATCAGTGTTTCAACCGCAGAAGAAAAGTCTTTTAAACAGCTTGTGAATGGTCACTTAACAAAGCCAACAGTATAACATTGCCAACATTGTTTTATTATTCTCAAAAATCAGTTAACTGGGTTGGAGTGTTGTTATTGTTAACTAAAGCAATTCATAAGGTGCGTTAAATTAAAGCTGAAATAAAATATAAATATTAGATGAAAAACTTGAACTTAAAAAGAACAATGACAAATGTGCTCTTTGCAGCTAACTAAAATAAAATAACTTGAAGTACTAAAATTACTAAACCTAAAACTGAAATAAAATGAAAGCTAAAGAGAAATATATAAAACCTTATGGACAAAAGCACAAAATAAATAAATTAATTAATTAATACATGCATTCCAAATTAAAATGAAAACTGAAATATAAAAATGAAAGCTAATTCAAAATATTAATAAATACTATTTTAATATAGAGATAATACAAAATTATTGTGTCTTTTAATGCTTGCTTTATGTTTAAGGTTCCAGGTTGATACAGTGAGCACTTTTGAGGAAGAACCACTGGAATCGCTGGATCTGTTTACAGCGTTAGTGAAATATATATGTCTCTGCTGTTTCCTTCTTTTTGTTCACAGACTGCTGTGTATTTTTTTTTTATTCTTTTTCACATTGATGCAATATACTATATACATTATATCAACTAATTCAGATCAATCTGCCTCTAAAAGGCAGGAAAAGGCAAAACAAACTCTCAATGTTTGTAATAAAAGTCATTCAAAAAGACTGTTCCTGTTTACAGGCAGTTCTTTTACATTTAAATTAGCCTGTATATATTTGGCATATGCTTTTATTCAAAGTGACTAACAAGGTATCCATTGAAAACTATGGTGTTGTTAGTGAGTACTGTTTGAACTACCAGAGTAGAATCCGTCAACAGAATAGGCTACGATGTACGGCCAGATGTTAGTCACAAGTCTGTATATGTGGCTATTAAAAGAATGACTTGTTGCAGTTTCCTGTATTAGTAATGACTACTGTAAATATATATATATATATATATGCTTGCATTGGCACCAGTATTAACAGGTTACAGCATCCACAGTGCTTGTGTATGCAGTGTGATATGGAACTGAGCCTATTTTTGCAGTGTTCAGCAGAAAATATGTTGAAAATGCACTATGAACGTATTCACCTTTTGCAATGTAGGCTTTTATTAGGCAACATAAAATAGAGCAAACTACTTAAATTGAAAAAATGTTTTGGCTTGATTGATGTTTCATAGTGGTAAATACACAGCTAACACGTTTTATTCAGTAAACCTGACTAATTCTAGATATTTTAGAATTATAACTACATTTTTAGGTCTGGATTCTGTTTACTTACAGTATGGTTTAAATGCAAACGTAATGCCCCTTCTCGTTTAAATTAGACTGCAAGATGACAGGTTTTTAATAATTAACAATGTGCCACAATAGCCATTTTATAAGTTACAGACTTTAGAAAAATCTAAATAGTCCACACAAAAATACTGTGATTTTAGTATTTATATTATATTATTTCATGTGTTAATATTTAGAATTCATTTTTATTTTATTTTTTATTTTTGTAATTTTGAGCTTTGTTGTGTCGTTTTCCATTTAGTTGTAAATAAGCCCCCCTGCCCAAAAAAGAAAGAAAGATAGATGTCAATTTAATCACAACAGAAAAAAAATAAAAAACAGTTTTGGCTCCCATTGACTTCCATTGTATTTTTCCACTGTACAAGTCAATATGAAAGGAAAATGTTTACTTAAAAAATAAACATACTTCCAACATACTTAAAAATATCTTTTTATACATTCCACAGAAGAATGTCAGGTAACAAGTTGTCATGGATGTCATGAGGGTGAGTAAATTATGACAGAATTTTCATTTTTGGCTGAACTGTCCCTTTAACATTAAATACTTTATTTTCAGTAAGCAACATAAATGCTGCCAGCATGAACTTTGGCCTGCTGTCGCAGTTAATGTGCTAAATCACTTACATACTGCTTAAGCATACAATGCGAAACAGGCCTAAGTTTCAGGATCACATGGTGTGGATCTCTGGAGAGTTTAGACCGTGTTAAGTGATTCACTGGAAGAGAAGAGGGCCACTGGGAGAGAAAGAGATGAGATGGATGGTTGTACAGAGGTCAAAGGAGGTAAAGGGACCTAACTCATTGCTGACCCCTGCAGGCTTGTTCTCTGGCACCTCTTAATCTCAATCAGCGAGGAACGAGGGTTCATCAGTCATTAGCGAGGTATCTAACGGCATCCTCGTCCCATGACTCTGCACTCATCTTCTGCTCCTTCCCTCTGAGACTTCTTTCTCTCTCATATGAGCTATTTCCATCTCTCTCTCTCTCTCTCTCCTTGCCCGCCAGGATGATGACCAGCCGTGATTGTGCTTTGGAAACCTGTCTCAGCCTCCAGCTAAACTGCTCATCCATGACCAATCGATGGTAGTGGGGCCCATGGAGGAAGATTCAAAGTGTGTGTACGTGCGCCTGGTAACCCGTGAGTGCATAAGTGCAGATCAGAGAAAATACCTTTAGGTTAAATTTCAAATCCATTGAGCATCATCTGTCCATCCCTTCAGCATTCCAGGTTCCCTCTGGAGCTTTGCCAACCTTTATTACTGAGCAAAAGACTGAAAAAGGCCTGTCACAGGCAAAGTGATAAAGAATCTTTACCACACTGCAGAGGAGGAATGAGGGCAGCCTGCTTTGACACAACTCCTTTCATAAAGAGCTTCACTCCGGCATATTGGACAGACAGTTAGAGAGCTCCAGCAAAGAACAAAATGACTAGTCCGGCTAAATCCTATGCTGGTATTGACATACCCTATTTCATTACACCCCACTGCGCTGTACTGCACCACAGGCAGGGCTCAGGCTCAGGCTGGTGTGACTTTACGGATGTTGCCATCGGATCTTTCACATGACAGATGGAATATTCAATTTCCCAAAGCAAGTTTGCACCATAACATGATGAATCTGAATGCTCTGGGCATAAGTGAAAGAATCAACCATCATTTCAGACTTCAACTGTTTGACTGGCTGTCAAATGTAGTTGCAGCTTATAATATATTATTATTATATTATATTATTATTACTTGTCATTTGTAGAAATAATTGCTTATTTTTATATTTATTACCCTGGATTTATGGAAAACTGTAGTTCTAAACTAATCTATCTATCTATCTATCTATCTATCTATCTATCTATCTATCTATCTATCTATCTATCTATCTATCTATCTATCTATCTATCTATCTATCTATCTATCTATCTATCTATCTATCTATCTATCTATCTATCTATCTATCTATCTAATCATGTTTTTGTACCATGGTTAAACTATTGCCAATTTGAAGAAGTTGATTGAAAAAGTGTTTCTTTTCCTTTTGATCATGTCTTATCTAACTCTGATGCACCTTAAAAAAAAAAAAAAAGAAAGAAATTAAAAAAACACTCAGACACAATAAGTGGAACCAAGTGCCAAAAGACTCGCCAGAAAACATTCATCTGATTTATTCAGCAATACTTCTGTTCAGTCTGTGAAATTAGAATGCAGCTAGTAATGTCTTACAGACAAACTGCTGCAATGGTTTGCTTCAGCCTCATAGTTTAACTACAGTGTGCAGCTGAAATATAGTCTTTATTTCTTCGTCCATATTTGTCTTCTCATCGTTTCAAGGCCATGAAGTAATGCACATTACTTTCCTCATTCAGTTCCGAGTAATAAACGTGAAGAATTGTGGGGAGATTTTATGACTAAGATCCATCGTTTTCTGTAGATGGCAGTATTAAGTCAAGCATTTTTCAGTACATTGTGCACGTCCCTGTGTCTGCCTGGAAAGAGTGTGAGGATAGACAGTAACCTCAGAGAGAAATTCATGCATGTCTCTTTATCTGTGTGTGCACACAGCAAGGGAACTTTTTAACTCAGACTGTAAACAAACAATTTGAATGTCATGGCTTGTTAGAGTGTTTAAACAATTAACTGTAGCATGAATTTAAAATCACTCTGTTTTATGCAATTTTCCTCATTTCCTCATAAGAGCTTAAATTATATTATATCGCCAAAGCCTCTGCTACAGATGTTTAAAGAGACAATCACGTAGGCTATCATGACAGGATGACAAAAAAGCTCTCCATCTATGCTTTCTGAATTTTAAATTCAAAAATTTTATGTCTCTAGAGCCAGCTTGTAAATATGACAGATAGCCCTCCTGGTGTGAAGAGGTGGCAAATGTCCTTTTTAAATTTCATAAAGAGCTGTTATTAAATTTGAGCTATTAAATCATCCTTAGTTTATCCCAAATGTGAACACGCGCACATGTTGTATAGGCAGAATTTTGCATGGACATGCTGTGGGCTGACAATCCCAGGATGCACTGCTGTTACAGGACTTGCAGGTTAAATCAATTGTTTATTCATTTTTTTCGACTGAAGCAATTCATTTAACAAATAGCTGCCATCGCCACCCATGATTAACAACCCTTTCAAGACCTCAGGACGCATCATTTAAGCTATTCCCCTTAGCGAGACTGTAAGAAATCCCACCAACGCTCCCTATTCATTCTACAGTAATTCTGCTTTCCAGCTTCTTTCCATTTCATTATAGCTCAAAACAAGTCTTTATTTAAAAAGCTCCAGCACTGTCTGTGTGCAGACTTTGAAACACTCATGACAGATGTCGCAACATTGCCTTCACCTCACAGTGATTGGCTGCCAGCAGGATGGTTTTACAATTAATTTGCATAAAGCTGAACAGTCTTACATTATGACAACATCAACACTTGAATGTTTAGCATGCATGTATGCATATATTTAAAATGACAAATAACAATTAAAATTCAGCAAAAGTAAAATAGTTAACAAAGCTGAATTTTCTTTAGACACTGATTTGGTGGTGCTCAAGAAATTCTTATTATTATTATCAATGCTGAAAACAGTTGTGTTGTTTAATATGTTTGTGGAAACTGATAATTTGATGAATTTAATGTTCAATGAACATTTTTTTGAAATGCATTATTTTGTAACAAAGGTTATTACTCCTCTTTTAGTCAATTTATTGAATCTTTGCTGAACTGAAATTTATTTTTTTATTTTTTGCAAACTTTATATATACATGCATAATTGTTTTGGTAAGTATTTATCAGTGCTGGCAAGCAATTAAACACGATTAATCGCATCCAATATAAAGTATTTTGTTTATGTTATATGTGTTTGGATACTATGTATATTTATTATAATGCCTATATATAAATACAAAAAAATGCATGTATATATTTTGAAAATATTAAAATGTATTTACATGCATATATGTATATTCATATTATTTATATTATTTATAAATATATTTAATATATAAACATAACATATTTTTCTTAAATATATACATGAATGCATGCGTATTTATATATAGGTAATAAATATACAGTATATATACAGTACATACATAAAATATGCAAACAAAAAACGTTTATTTTGAATGCAATTAATCGCGATTATTATTATAATTTTTTTTGGCTTGGTATACTGTATATATACTTTTTCCATTATTTTTCAAATTCTAGTTTAAAATACACAACTTCAGATCGTAATAAAATACAAGGTGCTATCTGTATTAGCGTGTATGTTGTATTATTGCACATTGCCCCCGCAAATGTGTGTATGTGTGTATGCCAAAATTCACAGAGGGTCCTGATTAAACATGGGTGTGATGTCAGCGGGGCACTGAGGTGTCATGTTCACACATGTGCCAGTGGGCCTGTGGAACTTCAGCAGGACCAGGAGGTTCGCTGTGAGCATCACAGCTATTGACAGGGCCAAAACCCTCCACGACGTTGCTAGAATAATTATTAGTACAAGGGCTTTCCATTTTTGCATTCACCATTCTCTCTGTGTTCCTGTCTTGCTAATTAAGGTTAAAGGTGAGAAGATAGACTGAGAGGGTGCATGGAATGGTGATGCAAATCCCAGCATGACAGAATATTCATTGATGCTAAACAGTAGCTTCAGAACATCATGGCATGGACAATTCAGATGACTTAATGCAATATTGCAGTCAAGAATTGAATTTGTTTTGTCATGAGACACAAGAGTAGCTCTATAACTAATAGTCAATTATACCCTTAAAGACATCAGAAAATCAAAAATAAAGTGTGTGTGTCAGCTTTAAGATTAACTGTGCTAGCATACTCCTAATTGTTAACAAAATAACTAAATATACTCTTCTGCTCACCAAGGCTGCATTTACAAACCCGATTCCAAAAAAGTTGGGACACTGTACAAATTGTGAATAAAAATAGAATGCAATGATGTGGAACTTTCAAATGTCAATATGTTATTCAGAATACAACAAATGACATCTATGAAATCAAATGTTTAAACTGAGAAAATGTATCATTTTAAGGAAAAATAAGTTGATTTTAAATTTCATGGCATCAACACATCTCAAAAAGTTGGGACAAGGCCATGTTTCCCACCTTGTGGCATCCCCTCTTCTTTTTATAACAGTCTGCAAACGTCTGGGGATGGAGGAGACAAGTTGCTCAAGTTTAGGAACAGGAATGTTGTCCCATTCTTGTCTAATACAGGCTTCTTGTTGCTCAACTGTCTTAGGTCATCTTTGTCGCATCTTCCTCTTTATGATGCGCCAAATGTTTTCTATGGGTGAAAGATCTGGACTGCAGGCTGGCAATTTCAGTACCCGGATCCTTCTATGCAAACCATGATGTTGTAATTGATGCAGTATGTGGTCTGGCATTGTCATGTCCCATTTTGTAATTTCCATTACATTAGCATTCCTGTATGTGATGCAGTACTGTCTAAGGGCCAGAAGATCACAGACATCCAGTTTGGTTTTCCGGCCTTGACCCTTACGCACAGAGATTGTTCCAGATTCTCTGAATCTTTGGATGATATTATATACTGTAGATGATGATAACTTCAAACTCTTTGCAATTTTTCTCTGAGAAACTCATTTCTGATATTGCTCCACTACACCGCAGCATTGGGGGAATTGGTGATCATCTGCCCATCTTGACTTCTGAGAGACACTGCCACTCTGAGAGGCTCTTTTTATACCCAGTCATGTTGCCAGTTGACCTAATAAATTGCAAATTGGTCCTCCAGCTGTTCCTTATATGTACATTTAAATTTTCTGGCCTCTTTTTGCTACCTGTCCCAACTTTTTTGGAATGTGTAGCTCTCGTGACATCCAAAATGAGCCAATATTTGGCATGACATTTCAAAATGTCTCACTTTCAACATTTGATATGTTATCTATATTCTATTGTCAATAAAATTTTTATGAGTTTATGAAAAAAAGTTTATGAGATTTGTATTGAATTCCATTCCCTTTTTACTCAAAATTTGTACAATGTCCCAACTTTTTTGGAATCGTGTTTGTATTTGATCAGAAATCAAGAATCAAACAGTAATGTAGTTAAATATTTTTACAATTTTAAAATTACTGTTTCCATTTTAATATATTTCAAAATGTACTTGTAACATTAGAAATGTCATTATTTTCAAAATCCACCCTGTTATATAAATGTTATGTTTCTTAAAAAAACTAACCCCAAAGTGCGGAATGGTACAAAATAAACATAATAGATAGTATGTCATACCAATTAGTGCATTTTTCAGATTTGTGTGTCATAAGTATATAACCTTCATAATGAAGCCAGAGAAACATTTTTAATGAGGTTTGAATCACTGACATGCAATTATTTAATTACTGATGGTAAGACTTTGATACCTTCTCTCCCTGGAGTATTAACAATATAGCTATTTGACTCTGGGCCTTGTTTAACTTGGAGAAACTGCAGTCCTTTTAATTGCTGACCTTTAAGAAAGGGCCGACCATTTTGAGAAGAAGCTCAATTACTCCACATTGGACCTCAGCACTTTATTATGTCTCCAAAAAAACAAAAGGCACACAACAGAATGCTCCACAGATAACAACAGCAACTTATGTGAGACCACACTATAAGAAATAATTGTTAGATCCAGTAAGTGATACTGAGAAATAACCAAAGATAGACTCCATTATTAATTTTTTTTTTGTTTTGCTTAAAGAAATAGTTCACCCAAAATGAAAATTTGCTGATGATTTACTCACCCTTAGGTTTGTTTGTTTGTACATCTAAACAAATTTGGAGCATTACATCACTTGCTCATCAATAAATCCTCTGGGTGCTGTCAGAATGAAAGTCCATACAGCTGATTAAAAGACATAACAACAATCCAAAAGTCATCCACACAACTCTAGTCCATCAGTTAACGTCTTGTGAAGTGAAAAGCTGCACAAATACATCTGGGCGTTTTAACTCCAAACCATTGCTCTATCCATAATATTGATTTCACCAGTGAAAAAGCCTTATTTGTTATTTGAATCAGGAGAGAAATATGCAACCATTTAGAAGGGAAAACAGCCCATAAGAGTTGTGCAACATATAAACAATTATGCTGTGAGAGGACAATGGGGAATGGACATTTTCACTGGAGGAAGGGTTATTTTGACCAGAAGAAATGGTTTTAACTTAAAACGTCTAAATGATGCATTTGTTTTATTATAAACACAGCTTTTTTTAATCAACAGGTGTAGCAGTCAAGTTGGAATTATGATGAGTTTTGTGGTTCATTCCCATTTGCTGGGTCATAAACAAATAAACGGTTGCATTGTTCAACAGTTTTTTTTTTTTTTTTTGATGTTGTAACATTAGATGTGTTTTGTGGTGTTTTTCTTCTAGAAAAAAATCTGTCTAAATGTATTTGATTGTTTTTAGTGTGTGTTTGCCATGAATGTTCATATGTCTTTATATTGACAACATGCTCTTTGCTCTCCATGATGTGCATGAGATTTATAGAAAACATATAGATTCGGTAAATACAACTAAAACATTTTATATTCAGTCAACACATTTGTTGAAGTAAATTAATAAAAAATAAAATAAAAAAGACTGCAAAAAAACAAAATTTCAACTGTGCAACACCTTATTTTTTTTACACATACAACATGTTTATTTGCTATCTCAGTTGTTCATCTTCACATGGTTGCATCAGAATATATGGTTAGCAGTGGAGAAGGTACTGAATTCAATGTAAGTGGATATGAAAGCTTTTGGCCAAACACAGCTGTGACTATGCTCAAAAAAAAAAAGTGCTGTGCATAAAGGAAGTTTCATCCTGAAAGCTTCCGTACTGCTTGTGCTTTGGAGGGGGTCAATGCTGCGCAGGCACAAGTGCTTTCCCTGGAGCGAGCCATTGGCTGTGAATGTGTGGGCAGTCTACGGCAGACCTTGCATTCTGTGTACTGAAAACACAATCTTCAATAGATGTCTGCAGCATCTTCACATGTAGCCATGACCACTGGAGCACAAACAGACAGACACACTAAACACTGACTTATCATTCAGAAAGTCACAGCATGTTGGGGTGTCTTCAAAGTAAGCCATGTTTCCTAGCAATGCATATATTTTTCTCTGCTGTCTAAAGATAAGAAAATAATTTCAATTCAGTATTTCATGTCAATTTATTAAGTTATTAAGTGAGATAACATACAGTCAGATGGCTGGTTGATCACAACTCTGTAGTCTTTTTCTTCATACATAATAAAATCCAACAAAAAATGCACAATACAGTATTCTGATCACCATCAGATTTTATTTTGTGTTAAAGGGATAGTACAACACACAACAATTTATTATGAATAATGTTGGCGACCAAACAGTTGGTACTAGCCATTGACTTCCATAGTTTTTTTTTCTTATGGAAGTCAGTGGCTACAACCAACTGTTTGATTACCAACATTCTTCAAAATATCGTTTATGTTTCAAACAAGACATAAATACAGGTTTGAAACAATGTGAGTGTGAGTCAATGATGACAGATTTTTCATCATTTTCACCAATTACCTGTATGTTATCCCTTAAATAAATACTCTGTGACTGTTGTACCCTTATTTCTCCTATCATATTATCTGACTTTGTTGTGAATATGTATTTTATGAATATATAGCCCTTAATGTATGAAGGTAATGTATGATTTAAAATGTTCCATTGACAAATATAGACAAGTGCAGCAACTAATTTTATGGGAATGTTTATCCTTAGAACTGACCGTTTTGGCTCAGTTTTTGACTATATTTTATCTATATTGCAGTCTACTATCAACATAGCACCGGGATCCAGTGTGAAATCGAATTTGCCTTGGGCTGTTATTGCATATTATAAGCATACATGGAAAAGCTTGTGTAAATATGTCAGTAGTGTTAAAGGGCAGCCCTTTAATATGCAGTTTCACTGACCTTAAACAATTTATGGGTTTCTCTGGTCAGTCATGGATTTTCGTGAAAGGAATATAAATTCAATAACCAAAAAAAAAAAAAAAACCAAAACAAAATGAAAAAAAAAAAAACTTTTTCCAAAAGCAAAATTACCATAGCTCAAGCTCACTGTGGCAACCTATGCTGAGAAATGAACCTGGGGCCTGTTTCATAAAACAAGTTTACCAAATAAGCCAAGCTTATTTTAGTTAGTCTGTCTCATTTTGAAACAAATCAACTGGCAATAAGTCAGACTAACTTAAAAAAAAACTGGTTTATTTGAAAAACTTGTTTCAAGAAGCAGGCCGCCTGTTTAGTGTTAGTGGGTTTTACACATTATTTTAGGAAAATTCTCAAACCTGACAGTAACTTAGAGCGCGTCATTTCACCCAGATGATGCTCGCGAACGGAATTTGCGTTGATCGCGAAGGTATGGTTACATTGTTATTATTTTTCAGATTATTTTGGATTTACATAGCAGAACACTTTGTACTTTGACTAAAATAATCGTATTTAAGTTAGTTAACGCGTGTTAGGGTGGGTGCCAAAACACAAATTGGCTTTGCGAAGCGAAACATCGCTGTTTTTTTTTTTTTTTTTTTTGAAGTTGGTTAGCATTATAGTTTCTGAACAATTATGTTCCCATGGCCACCTCACCAAATAAGAACATTTGAAACAAAAACTAAATAAATTATATTTTATTTATTTATTTAGGTAGCTTAATTAGCGCATTCCCCGTGTTACGCTCCTTGCGCTACGTCAGGTGCCTGGAAACCGATCAAAGTCGAGCTCACAGTGCGTTATTGTCCCCATCTATCCGCACACCCTCCTTCTCTCTCTCTCTCTTCGCTCACACTGTCGCCTGCAAGCTCATGTGTGTGCGCGTCTAGAAATCCATCTGAATGCGAGGAGTGAAGGAGGGTCGGTGCGCTCTGCAGACAAATTTCACTTGTCATTCCTGAAAAACGGCGCTTTACCGGAGGGCTGGAATCGGACTTCAGTAAAAGAAGTGCGGTGGCCTTCGCCCTCACTCAGCAACGATGTCCGAGTATATCCTCACCTTACTCGTCATACTGGGATTCGGGGATATATTCTCAAATGTTCAGACACTGAGGGAAGCTGATTCAGAGCAAGGTAAGACAGACGCAGCAGCTCTACAATCAAACTTGCGCTCGCGGAGCATCCCATAATCTGTCAGCGCATCTCGCCACGCGCCTGATGTCGCTGCACGTTTTTGATGCGACGCGAGCATTTCCCCCGAAATGTTGCATTGAAGTGAATTGAGAAATAGTCAGGTTGAGGTAGGAATGTTTTACTCGCGTGTTGTAGTAGTCGATGGTGTAATACAGTTCCCTGTAGGTTTAGTGGTGTAGCGTACCAGTGGTGTGCTTGGATAGAACCAAAAGAGTATGAATAGGCTCAAGCCATCATAATCATATTGTGAATCTTGAGACGGAAATATTTGGTATGTTGGAGGATGATACAGAGTCATGATGTAGGCTACTGTGGAAATGAAACAATAATATAATCATTTGTTCGGGAAAAAAATGACTTTTTAAATAGGCTACATATTGTTAGTATTCTTTGCACGTCTCAAAACATATGAATTGGCTTATTTACATATATTTTAAATGCAAAATAACGATTGAATTATTGTTATTAGTACGAGTCCTCTTATAATTTGTATCATATTCCTTGCATTAAGTCAGTTTGCTTTTATTTTTGTTATCACTTATCCTCATTAACGTGATTTATGTTGCACTAGGAAGATTTAGGAAGAGTTTATTGCATTACTTTAGTATTGTGTGTTACCCATATGGTGTTTTGTGTTGGGTGTCAGTGTTCTGTCTATTTTATTTGTCAATAGTTGCTGAAGAAGACAAATTTGAGCTGAACTCAGATGAAATCATCATTCAACCTTCTGTTCGACCATCTTTGTTATTTTCAGCAAAAAATTGTATTAGCCATCCTGTAATGTTTGAAACATAGCCAGTGGATTGTTATATTCTAAATGTCTGGCAACTTCTAGTTATAACCACTAGTTATGAATGTTACAAGTTTCTCGAATATTACAGTGTCTTCCTTGTATGGGTTGCATAATGTAAGCTTTTGGCTGAAGAGTAGCATGTGTGAGTGACACTGTCAGAAAAATCTAAATCAATAAGGGCAGATATTTAATAAATCTTGATGTAAGGATCAGTGAGTCTTGAACTAGTTGCAGGGGTTTTGTTCATTTGCTGCAAATCCCTGTGCACTGCCGGATTGAGACAAAGCAAAGATTGTCAGGTTGTAGCGCAGACAAATCTGTCAAGTTTGTTTTCCCCTTGTGCTCTCAATTGTAGACGTGAGATGAAAAAGAGATTCTGGTTTAAAGTATCATATCTGAATGCATACACAATATAAAGTACAACTATGCAGTTATTGCAAGGTTGTCTTTTATAACCAAAAACAGCATTTGTAAACAAAGAAGGTCTCTGCAGAGTTTTTGCAGCTCTGTCGCCTTTCGCTTAACAACAAGATTTATGATATAAAAAAAACTGACAATAACAGTTAATAGTTTATCATAATTTGATCAATTAATTAAAAAGTATACATATTTTAACATCCATATTTTATGAAACTTGACTCTTAGATGCATGACATTCACTATAGTTGACAGTTCTTTAAAAATGATTTTAAACCTTTCATGGTGTTTTGTTGCATCTAAACCATCATACATAATTTACATTTGACCCTTAAACAAAATTAAACATGACAGATCCCATTTTATACGTCATGTTTTTTATTTATATATATAAAAAAAAATGTTATGACAAAGTAAATTCATCAAGTGTTGAAACACTTAGTACCCCTCAAAAATCTTCTTTTAATATAATTTATTGCATTTGGACAAATGTTTATCTTGTCAAATGTTTACCCTTGTGTTTTTTCCCTTGTTATTTAATGAATACTTCATGCATCAAAGGGTTAGGTCGAAAGAACTTCTTAGCACACGTGCACTGGATCTTAGTGTTTCTTTATCCAGGTGTGTTCACAGAGAAATAGTGCCATTTTCAAAAAGCTGCATATTTATCATATCAGATGAATGCAAATGTCACAATGCCCTGCAAAGAGTTTATCTGAATAGAGTTACTCTGAGGCTTGTGTTCACTTGTTAAGTGCTTGCATTCATATCTCCATCGCATTATACTGTGTCCTAATTCTTAGCATTGATCATTCACTTAGCACATATTATAAAAAAAAAAAAATAAGGATAATCGCTGCAGAGTCATCTGTGTGGTTGTGTCATATATGCTCTCTTAGGATGCTTGATAAAACGTCTCTTTCCACAGTCTGTTTAGTGAACCTTTAATCATTGTTTGCCATCTAGTCCAGTGTATCACAGCAAAGAGTTTACAGCACCAGTGCAGGCAGATGGAAAGGCATCATTGAAAAGTAGTTTACTCAACCCACACTTCATTATATTAAACCCTCTGTTATCTTACCGGTGACTCTCGCTTCAGATATTTATCGGCTATTATAAACAGTTCAAGGTTGCTGGAAATGTTTCCCTCTTTAAGAGCATGCCCCAAAAAGCAGGTTAAGCAGTATCCTTTAGTAAAGAAATCGAGAGGACACCCCCAGAGCCTAATTAAATGAGATTATATCTAAGCATGCTGTGCTGGCTTATTGTCCAACTGTGATTTTTACCTACTTTTGGAGGAAAGTCAATAAAGGCACAAACAGTGATTTTTCAAATGACCTCAGTCATGCAAAGGCAATGCTGATTTTTTTACACTACATAGGGGAAATTCTTTTGTGAAACTCAAGGTAAGGACAGATATCATTGCTCTTTTATGAAACCTAGGGAGCTGCTTATGGAGGCAGTATTGTAGGGCATGATCATAGCATTCCAGATGTGGAGGCTGTTTTAAATGGTAAGCAACTTAATTACAACGGTTTCTTTGACTAGTATTCTCTACGTTTTTAAAGCAACACTTCAAATGCTAGGGTTAATTCAGTATAGTTGGGACCTTTTTTCCATTTATCTCAAAGGCAAAACGTATCCTGATTTACCTGAATTCCTGCTGCCTTTATAGAATATTCTAAATCGATCATGATTCAGTTATGGTTTGGATGCTTTCTTAATGGGATAGTTCACCCAAAAATGAAAATTCTGTAATTAATTACTCACCCTCTTGTCTTTTCAAACCTGTAAGACTTTTGTTCATCTTGGAACACAAATTAAGATATTTTTGGTGAATTCTGAGAGCTTTCTGACTCTGCATAGACAGCAAGGATCCTAACACGATCAAGGTCCAGAAACATAGCAAGGACATTGTTCAAATAATCCATGTGATAGCAGTGGTTCAACCGTACGTAGCTACACGAAAACTTTTTGTGCACAAAGAAAACAAAAATAACGACTGCATTCAACAATTCGTCTCCTCCGCATCACCCTGGTGCCATTTTGGAGAGTATCACATATGTAAACAATGCATGCAATGTATGTTGCATACACTGTCAGCATCTGTTTCTGTTGGTCAGTGTTTGTTGGGTTGTAGAGTGTCTGAGAGCTGACGTACTGTAATCTGATGATTATTGACACTGGATGGCGTCTGTTGGTTAAGTGTGAATTAGGTTTTAGAACAGGGTTGTGGTTGTACACCTCTTCCATCCTACTTTAAAGACTGACCTTCTCAAGTTGGTCTGCATTTATTTTCATAGGTGGTTTGTGTCAATGTCTGGGAAGGTTTACTTTAAAAAGTGTGATTTTTATATACACCTATCTGCCATATGGAACTCATTTACAGGCTTTTTCTGGGTATAAATCTATGCCTCAGCTTCAGGTGTTTCCTACTTCCCAACCAGGTAATTGGTCTAGTGGTCTCAGTAAAATGAACCCTACTTGGTGGATGACCTTACAGTTATCCATGTAATACTCTATAAAACGGGAGCAATAATGCATGCTAATCCCCAGCCAAAGCACTTGCTGAAAAGGGGTTTAAAATGACAAGGGAGATGACAAAGCAAAGCACTTGGGTTCTGGTAAGAGAAGTAGCCTTGCTTCTGGAGGTGATTCATGTAGCACCTGTGTGGCAGGCTTCATTGTTTTTGTTGGCGTTCTATTGCATGCCCCATTTGATCCAATTGAAGTTTAGTTGAAGTTGGCCACACATTTAGCTGAGTCATTAAGTGTTCTGACCTTTGGTGGATCGAGTGGTTGTGGCTGAGCATTGCTGTTGGAGCTAATCCTGCAACGCCCAGGTAATCTGCTGGCCTATGACATCATGTGCATCAATTCAAAATCAGTTTGAATTGAGAATTTTCCAGCCTTAAATATATCTTACATTATAAGCTGTTTTTTTATTTTTTATTTTTTTTAATCAAATAAATATTTTTGTCAGCCCTGTGATGGACTGGCCATAAATTATTTTTCCTGCATAGTCCAAACAGTGTTATGGATACATAAATGGAATATTTTTTCCCCTATGATAACATTTTTACTCTTTGCATATTATGACAAATATTGCAAATACATCTTTTAGTCAGAGAATCATACAGTATACTGTAGTCTACAAAATGAACAGATCTGTTATTTATGAGACAGTTTGTGAGGATCTGACTAACTTTTTTTGATGTAAATGGATAGTTTATACAAAAACTATTAACATTGATGCCATAAATGCTTCTGCATGTCAGTCCAAACCTGTATGATCTTCTTTGATACAACAAGTCATTGATACAACGTGAGGGTGAGAAAATTATTACATAATTAAATTTTTTTGGTAAATTATCACTTTTTAATCACCATTTATTATGTTGCAGTTCTATATGAACAGACAATCTGTTGGCTACTAATTCTTTTATTGGCCATGTATTGGCTACTAATTTGTTTTATTTACCCTCTGAAGATAATTTGGACTTGTATTGGGCCCTCTGAGTGTTAATTTTTAAGCTTGTGTCTTAGTAATCAGAAACAAGTGAAGAAATCAATGAGTACTTGAAATGCATTCATGTCACAGTGGCCACTGCTTGAGCAAAGTATTCTGGATGCTTTTAATAGCAGAGTCAGGAGTAGAGTGCATATGTTGTTATAGTTTGTGGATTTATGCACCAGTTTTAATTGGATCTGGATGTCTTTGCATCGTTTTTTTATAAAACAGTCTGTCAGCTATTAGATCTGGTAAAACACATAGTGGCCTGTTATCGTAGTTGAGTGCTTGGTGATTTACTTTCGGGCAGGAGAAGAGACCCATGTTCAGAATGGTGTATATGTTCATATGTGCTTTCTCACTGTTGAATTCATTATTCAGAGGTTAAAGATGAAGCTTTTTGTGAAATGTGCAGCATAAGTAATGCGATTAATGAAGCAGTGGATCTTCTGCTCTTCTCTTTCCACATTTTGACTTTAGTGGAGGAGTACCAGTCATTGCAAAACATTAATAGAATACACGGAAAGGATTCAATTCGAATATGGCAAATCGGAAACAATGACTTATGAGTACGAAGTAAATTATTACTGTTTTATACTGAAGTCTGAAAGATTAGCAAATATACCTAATTAGCAAAACAATGTGCTTTGTGAAAAGCAGAATAAGTTAGTAATATACTGTATCTGTTTTCAAAAGCAGATATTTGCTACTTTGCATATAAAGAATTTTTCATTTTTATGTAAAAATAAATGACACAACAACAGGTATTGAAACAGAAATAAAAGAAATACTTTTTTCTCAAATGATTTGCATGAATTGTGATAAAACAGTCTAAAGTGTGCTTCTCAGAGGTCTGGTCTAAGTACATTTGGCTTTAGGACTGCTGTGCGGTTCGTTTGTAATATTGTAAACCATATAGAGGTAATGATGACACACAGAGAAGATGAGGAGCTGCTTATTTTATTTCTGTTGAGATAACAATGAGGATCATATTATATATAAACTATTCAGAGACTCTCAGAGGTCTTCAGTGTTCTGCACAAATTACGGCTCGAGGGTTTAACTCGACCACCTTGTAATGCTGCTCGAAAGTCATGAAATTACATTAGAAATATAATACTTTTGTGTGAATGGATGTAGCCTGAGGCTTTCAGTAGATTAAAAATTTATTTTAATTAACCAAATTTTTTTGTACGATTAATCAAAAATTATTCAATTTGCTAAAGTTTACCTCTAAATATGTATAGTTTTAGGTAAGTTTCATTTTTTTAAATACATATATATCCTTTAATAATAATTTTATTAAGCAAGAACACAATAGATTGATCTCAATTAAAACAGTGAAGACAGTTAAAATGTTACAAAAGAGTTCTATTTCAAATAAATGCTGTTCTTTAAATATTAGTAATAGCTGATGAAAATTCAGCTGTACCGTCACAGGAATAAATTACATTTAAAAATATATAACATTAGATAACAGTTAACTTAAATTGTAATATATTTCACAATATTACATGTTTTTACTATTTGTTTTAAAATGTTAGAAAAGAGTTCTATTTCAAATAAATGCTGTTCTTTAAATATTGAAAAAATTAAATGGTTTCCACAAAAATATTAAGCAACACACAACAGTTTTCATTATTGGTAATAAAAAAAAAAAAATATATATATATATACAGTAGAGACCAAAAGTTTGGACACACCTTCTCATTCAAAGAGTTTTCTTTATTTTCATGACTATTAAAATTGTAGATTCACACTGAAGACATCAAAACTATGAATTAACACATGTGGAATTATATATGGAATTATATACATAACAAAAAAGTGTGAAACAACTGAAAATATGTCATATTCTAGGTTCTTCAAAGTAGCCACCTTTTTTTTTGATTACTACTTTGCACACTCTTGGCATTCTCTTGATGAGCTTCAAGAGGTAGTCACCTGAAATGGTCTTCCAACAGTCTTGAAGGAGTTCCCCGAGAGATGCTTAGCACTTGTTGGCCCTTTTGCCTTCTGTCTGCGGTCCAGCTCACCCCTAAACCATCTCGATTGGGTTCAGGTCCAGTGACTGTGGAGGCCAAGTCATCTGGCGCAGCACCCCATCACTCTCCTTCTTGGTCAAATAGCCCTTGATGTCTTCAGTGTGACTCTACAATTTTCATAGTCATGAAAATAAAGAAAACTCTTTGAATGAGAAGGTGTGTCCAGACTTTTGGTCTGTACTGTATATATATATATATATATTGAATATTAGTATGATTTGTGGGGGATCATGTGGCCTTGAAGTCTGGAGTAATAGCTGATGAAAATTCAGCTGTACCGTCACAGGAATAAATTACATTTAAAAATATATAACATTAGAAAACAGTTAATTTAAATTGTAATATATTTCACAATATTAAATGTTTTTACTGTATTTTTCAATACATGCAGCCTTGGTGAGCTTACAAAATTTCTTTCAAGAGTATTACAAAATCTTACTTCTGAACAGTTGTGTATATATCAAGATATAGTTTTATGTTAAACTTACGGAATGCATACATTTTTATCATGTAAAAATATATTTTGAGTGAAGAAAAAACAGCTAAACAAGCTAAACCAAAACCAAATTCTGTTGATAGTTGCTTTTGATAAAAGCATCTGCTAAATGCATGAATGTACTTTTTTTTTTTTTTTTTTTTTAACTCTGTTCACTTTTTGGTCCACTTAGAGGGATTTGGCTCTCATTCTATTAAAGAGGACTCAGCACGCTTAGAAATGGCATAAGGGTTTAGAAGGGTTAAAACTAATGCTAGACTCAGAGCAATGTATGCAGACTGTGCTGCAGACCAGAGCTGAAGAGATTCATCCATCTGCGAGACAGTTTTATCCTGGGGATCAGTGTAACAGCCAGAACAAGTAGTTGGGCATCCTCATGAGGTGCCTCATAGTTACAGTAGTATGTAGTTTTGGTACACTGTTGAATCTTTAAAAAGCATCTTAATAACACTCATGACTCATGACTGAAGCATGAAGTACGACCAAAGGTTCTTTCAGCCTACATGACCGACTCTGGTTTTCAATGTCATACCACATAAATTAAAACTTGTTTTTGTGCAGGCTCCTGTAGTTGCCCTGTGGATATTAGTGGTTCACTCACTTGACATATGGCAAACAAGGCCACACACCTGGGGAGAGAGAGAGACAGAGTCCAACCCATGGTCAGAGGAGCGTCTGAGTGAATGTCTCTTCCAAACTCCCCTACATCATGCCTGCTGTTGTGGCAGTGATTTAGGACCGCCAAACCAGATTAAAAGGCAGCTCTCCCAGCTGCCACCTGGCATGCAGCTATAGGGCTGAGAGACTGATGCTGGAATGTTTTAAAAACCCATACAGGAGCCTCTTTCAGGGGAAAGGCATTCAAAAAGGATTTAACGTGGGTTGATTTCATTTGAATTGGTTTTATCTTAATGTACTTGGATAGCACACATTTTTTGATTACAGTTAATTACCCCAACTTTGGTTTGTAACCCCACTCAGCAGGACTTGTGTGGTGATCTACTCTCTATGTGTCCTCTTTGTATTTTGTGATGGAATATTGGGCATCAATTTGAGGACCAGCAAACCAGGGTTTGGAATTAAAAATCCTGTTCATTTTCACCAAGGTGTGCATTATTTCAGCTTTTTATTATTATTATTATTATTTATTTTTTTATTTATTATTTTTTTTTTTTACAATAATTGCTTCCATAGTGGAATTCCTGGTTAAAACTAAATTACTACATTTTAATTAATTATTCAATTTTAATTAGATAATTAGATGGGGAAAATAACTGGAAAAATATTTCAAAGCTAATGCAGCTGAAAATGTGGGCACACTCTGTTGCACTGTTTGTTTTTGTCTAGTTAAATGAATAGTTATCTCAAAGATGACAGTTTACTAACCCTCAGGCCATCCAAAATGTAGATGAGATTTTTTTGTTGTTGTTTTTACATTTGAACTGATTTTAAGAGAAATGTAGCATTACATCACTTGCTCACCATCGGATCCTCTGAAGTGAATGGGTGGCATCAGAATTCACAAGACGTTAATTGGTGGACTGTAGTTGTATGGATTACTTGTGAGTTCAAACAGCTGATAAAACATCACATTCTGACGGCACCCATTCACTTAAGAGGATCTATTGGTGTGCAAGTTCTGTAATACTAAATTTCTCCAAATTTGTTCCATTGAGGAAACAAACTCATTATGGATGGCTTGAGGGAAAGTACATTCTCAGTAAATTAAACCCTAAACTGTTCCTTTAAAAAATAATGTGTACCCATCCAGACCCCAATCTACTGAAAAATGTTCATGTTTAGTGCAGCACATAACCGTAAGACAATTCATTAAACTATAAAAATACACAATTGTCAAAAAAAATATTTATCATCTGTATGAACTCACTAATCGGTTGTTTAGTCCACTTAACTATTTTGAACCATCCCTTATTTTAAATGCTTTATGTGTTAATAGTATGCAATTTAATGCATGTTGTTTCATTCTGAAGTCCTTTCGGTAACAGCATCTCCTATCTGATTGTTTAGGTTCACCACCTGCTCTGGTCTGTCACAGCTGACTACTTTCTGTTTCTGACTCTTTTTGTTCTAATTAGATACATGCCTGCTTGTTTTTGTTTCTTTTCTTTCTGTGGTGGAGAAGTGCATTCACCCTCTCCGCATCAGCGCTCTGTGAAAGCACAAGAGATAAAGCACTCAGCTTCCCAATCCCTGACTGTCTTTCACTTCCAGTGCTTGCTGCTGGATAAATAACAGTCATCTGAAATGTTTTTCAGTACTAAGTCTTATAATGTACGAAGCAGAATGGAGGGGAAGCTAAAAGAGAAGATGAAAAGCACCAAGTCCCTATAGTTTCTGTTTTGCAGTTTATAGTAAGTGAACATGACAGGGTATTTTTGGGGCACAGTTTTGGATTCAATGAAGCCTTGCTGGTTTTAGAACTTGTACAGTTGTAAAAGTATTCAAAAGTTAGGTGGCACCTTGATTTTGACCCACGTTTTTTTAAGAAAGGTTGGGTGATTCAGCTTAGACTATAAGAGCTTGTATGATCCCCCCCCCCCCCCCCTGTAATTTATTCTATAAAAAAATAAGTATTTTTTTCTGAGGCTTTTTTTTGTGAGTTAATTTTTTGTGAATTTTTTTGATATGGTAAAGTTATCATGTTTCTTTTTTATATCATCTATCTGTGATGTTTGGATAAATTTACACTGTAAATATACAAAGAATATTTATAGTTTTTACACACACACACAAAAAAAAATGTGGTTATCAGTACATTTTAAGGTAAGAGACTTGGTAGTTCAAGTGGAATTGGTAAATTAACATTAAGATTTTGTGCTATAATTTAACATTTTTTATTTATTTAAAAAAAATGTTGTGTGAATACAGTACACATTCATGTAGTATTTACTTTTCAAATTCACTCAAATTGTTAGGTTGATACCTTTATCCAACAAACATTAAATTATTAAAATTACTAAGGTCAATTTTCAATTGACTTGTGGTCATTTTAGATTACAATTTACTAGCAGTCTTCCTGTAGATTTGTCCATCTGACACTGGTGTAATACAGTTTAGGCACACTGACTATATAACATTAAAGCAATAGTTCTCCACAAAAATGAAATTCTGTCATAATTTTCACACCCTCAAGTTGTTTTAAACCTGTATGACTATCATTCTTCTGCTAAACACAAAATAAACTATTTTGAAGAATATGAGTAACAAAACTGTTCATGGAACCTAGTATGGAAACAAAAATACTATTCATAAACAATTATATGCAGAATTCAGAATTACAATTTTTAATTTTTAATCCCTTTAAGTCTAGACTCCCTATTCTTGGCATATATTTTTGGGGGCTAACTGTTAGTTTGCCAGGTCTGTTTTGGTAAAAATCAATGAAAACATTCAAATGGATGTGAACAGCCATTAAAGCATTTCAGCCGAGTTAATTCCTGGCAATATTCTGTAGGCCTGTTGATGCATCATAAGTCAACTGTTATGTTTCCCCCACTATAATTAGGAGACAGAAAAAACAAGAGGCTAAGGGAGTTTAATACATCCAGCCCATCGTTTCACACTGAGCCTCCATGGCTTTACCACAATGTGAAAACGGCCTTTCTTTATGTCGCTTTTTCATTTGACCTGGGATCCCTGCTTTTGGCAACAGTGCTTGTCACTTGCTATTTATCGACCCTAAAGGCAATTAATTTCTTTGAAACAAAGAAGTCAAAGCCCTCTGGCTTAACAAGCCAACATAGGTGAAGGAAATCAGCTTAGCAAAAATGCTTCAGCGGGGCAGCTTGTGGTTGCATTTGGTTTCTAAGGAAACAAAAACTCTTCAGCAGGGGATTAATTATTTTCAAGTAGCCCTTAAATCAACTGTAATGTATGAATTTAATGTTGAGGTTGATTAGGAAACAACAGATTGCCCTAAAAAAGAAAAAGAAAATGCACACTGACTGGTGGGTCATTCGTTGGCATCCCATGGCTTTGAAAAACCACTTTGTAGTGCAACTCTTTCAAAATGTGCTGTTATAAGTACCGCATACAGATTATGTTACATTTTAGTGTTTGATCATTTAGCAAATCGTTTTGGGAGTTTGAATGAGTTTAAAAACAACTGCTTTGTGAAATACCTGATGTTTAGACTTTTTTATTACAGATTGTATTTATTACAAATGATTGTCCCTTTTTTGTAATATTCTCTAAAAGCCTAGAGGGAGTAACAGAATCAGAAATCGAGAGCTGAGAGAAGCTCTAGGTAAGCAGACATCTCGACATGGCAGTTTCAGAAATGATTTGCCTTGGATGGAGGAACGCAGAAAATGTTGTCATGCTACCTGCTGATTGACAGGACAGGAGGGACCTGAACTTCATCAAATGAAGTGTGCCGCAGTGGCTGGAGTCTGTGCGGTGTTGAAGTCATGGGTCGACTGCTGTTTTTGATTGCTCAGCTGTCATGCTGACTTGTCTGACACTGGGTGGAGAGGTCAGGCTTTGACTTTTCCTCACTACGTGATCTGGATCCAAGAGTTGAGCCCTTATTTTAGCTGGTTAACAATGAGTTTGTTGGTGTATCTGGACAGAGACAGAGTCTGGGAAAAACAAATGAGTAACACTGTGCCCTTAACAGGCAGCATGGTGAGATGTTGTGCAAATGCTGCTTTTGTTGCACTACTATTTTCATTAAATAGAAGAATTTTAACCCTTTTTTTTGTTGCGGTCAGGTTTCAAACTGCTTAACGAACTCTTTATATTCTTGTTTTTAATTTTTCATCTAGGGTCATGATTGTGCATTCAAAGTGCACCAACAAGTCCCCCACCCCCCACTGTTTTAGATGCAATTTGCCAGAAAGCAACACACTGAAAAACACCAAGAGTCAGATAAAAACGTAGTTCTTTGTCAAAGCTTGTTAAACACTGAAATTTGAAATACATGAAAACCTATCAGGGAACGAGGGTTACATACATAACCAAAACGTTCCCTTTTAGTCGGTCACGTTCAACGTTACGAATGGGGTCCCTTACAAAATGCCAAATGGCTGTCTTCCAGCGACCCGTGTGAGTGATAGCACCCAGTCGTGAGGCCAGCACGAGTGAGGGCCTATAGCTTACACAGAATACACTGGGTAGCATATTCCAGCTGGACGTATGCTAGCAGGCTGCCTGCCCGTGGGAGGACTTACAGAAGGCAGGTATCTACCAAGGTGGTGATACATAAGAACTCTGAGGTACCCAGCCCGCAGGGTGGAAGTTTCAATGACAGAGCTGGCAAGGGGCTTGCCAAGGGAAAGACACATGCTGCGGAGAGACTTACTGTGGACATACACACGTGGGATTACCCAGAAAAGGGGAATCACAACACATGGAGGCACCTAGTCCCACACAGGGCTGACCAAAGGGCATGTAGGCAAGTGTTGGACATCAACAATGCTGGAGGAACCCAGGGTTCTGACTAAGGAACTCACCTGAGGGAAATAGCGCACGCATCCAGTCCGCTGAGTGGAATGGTGCAGCAAGCGGATTGACACCGAGCAGGTCCTTACTGGCCCGAAGGGGCGAGTACCCGGGAGGACATGGGCCCTACACGGAGATTAAAAAAGCGTCCAGATGAGCCAGCGGGAAGGCCTGGGGAGCTCTAGCCAGGCTCCCAGAAACCGAACCAGCGGGGTCAAGGGGACTACAGGCGTACCCATGGTGGGGCAGCGTGGTGGAGCAGACAGCCCCGGCATGGGAGGCATAGCGTCCCTTAGCGGGAACGGAGAGCGGGCACTCGTCTGACTCCAAGTAGCAAAGAGCGAATGAGAAGGCGAAGCGTTCTCGAGCCGGCTTTGCATGGAAACTGGCAAGGGGAGAGGAGAACGAGAGGGGCGAGGAAGCACGTCGCCAACTGTCGTTCGTGGCCTCTTGGGACCCGGAGGTAGAGGAAACAGCTCTTTTAGTGAAGGTTTGGGTACCACCGGCCGCAGGGCCAGTGGCGGAACAAAAAGAAATGAGAACAAAGGATTCTCCCCCGGCCCTCCTCCGGGGGAAGGAGTGGTCCTGCTACCATCTCCTGACAAGCTGACGTCTCCAACTCCGGGTCGCCCGTCTCAGGAACGCCGCTTGGCCTGGCGTTTGGCAGGCTTAGGGGCAGAGATGGGTTGCACCACCCTTCTGCGGCCATCTCCTTGCTGCGGGCGGGGTGAAGGCTGCTGCTGTGGCCGAGGGGGCGCCCTTTAGCGACGAGCAGGCTGAGGCGGCTGCGCCGGTGGCGGGGTGGAAGCAGCAGTGGGCCGCCGGCTCAGCCAGAACCAGAAGTACCAGAACGGTTTCGGGCAGTTAAAGGTGCCTTCCATGAACTGGTCACTTCCTGGTGCACTTCCAGGAAGAAAGTAACCAGAGGGGGGTGCTGGCGATCCGCATGAGCAGCCCCCAGGAACCAATCATCCAGCCTCGAGCACTCGGGATAGGGCGGAGGATTCCACTCAAGCCCGATGCTCTCCGCTGCCCGGGAAAGCACGGCCGTCAGCTCGGGATCGGACTCGGACAACGCTGGCACTCCCGAGGGAGCCAACGCAGCCGAACATTCATCTCCCGAGGACTCAAGCCCGCCTTGTGATGCGGCGATCGACATACGGTCCTCTTCGCGAGCCCCGAATCAGATGTCAGGAGCCTGAGAGGGTCCAGCAAACTCATCCGGAAACTCAACTGACTGCGGCGTATGTGAGGGGGGTGTGGTCCGAGGAGGTTGGCTCGTCGGGGAAGACCACACAGTAACCCTCAGATCACCCTGGCCACCAGCCAAAGTAGCCCTCTTACGAGAAAATGAGCTAGAACGGGGTGTGGCAGAGGGGACTCTATACCTTTTAAGGTAATCGAGTCTCGATCTCAACGCCGAGATGGTCATGTCCCCGCAATGAGAACATGAGCCATCCACAAACGCAGTCTCAGCGTGCTGGAAGCCCAGACACGTCACACAGCGATCGTGGCCATCACGAGGAGCGATGTATCGACCTCACCCAGAAACACACGGGCGAAATGACATCTTTAAAAAGACGCAAATCGGCCCGTATCTCTTTTGTGAAAGAAATTTGCTCTTTCAGAGTTGTTGAAGCGCTCAGGGGAACGTGGGAGATGTCGCAGGAAACCCAGATGAACAGCTGAATCGCGTCGTCACACCAACACCACTGACTCTTGCTTGTAGCACTCCGGTGAAAGCAGCAAGCGCTGTGCTCGGCTCCGAAGCGAAAGCTTGAATGCGAGTTGCTCGCATAGCTCCTTATATACCTGCTCTGCGGGGCGGAGCTCACGATGCAAATCCCGCAGACCAAGGTACTTTGTGTACCATTGGCTCGTTTTGTACCACTCGAAGGTGATTGGGCTCTCGGGCGAGATCCCATTCGTAAAGTCGAACGTGACCGACTGAAAGGGAACTAAAGACTCAAAGTGTACATGAATCTGAAACATGCCTTCTGAATCACCCTGGGATAATTTGCAGTTTCTTCATCTTTTTTCAATTTACAGCCAAAAATATGTTAAGAGGGGTTTTTTGGAGGGCGGGTGGGGGTTCTTAGTTTTTTGGATCTCAATAATTAAACTAATGCAGCAGTGTGAGAAACTCATTTTAACCTCGCAGAAATAGAAAAACCTTTATTGTCAAGTCTTGTTAAACACTGTAATTTGAAATACATGATACCTTATGAAATTAAAGACTCAAAGTGTACAAGAAAGTGAGACTTGCCTTCTGAATCACCCTAGGAAAAGTTGCTGTTTTTTAACCCTCAATTACTAAATTACTAATGAATGTTGTTCAGTTGCTTTGACGCAATGTATTTTGTTTAAAGCGCTATATAAATAAAGGTGACTTTGACTAAACTACTGAAGCATTAATAATTTGTGAGAAACCCATTTTAACCTCACACGGGTATGTGTATATGTAAATTATTTAAATGTGTTTTTTTTCACATGACTAAATTTTTACATAGATTTTTTGTATTTTTCATACTGTTGATTTTGACTCATAACACGTTTTATTCAGTTTTTGAACACAATTGAAAGGTTTAAAGAATAGTTCAACAATAAGCTGTATCACTCTCAAAAAATACTTTTATTGTATTTAGTGTTATAATCCTTTGTGTGTTTTGTGTTTACATTAACATGAGGGTTAGAAAAAAATATTTTTTCATTGGGTGAACTGTCCTTTTGAGAATTTAAACATCAATGTATTTGAAAGTATGTGCCAGAGTAATTCAGTAAATTGAAGGAAATATGAGTTCCCTTTCAAGGGAACTTCAAACTGAGTCCTTTAGGGGGCGCTATGGGGAACACCTCGTCATGACCCATGTCTGAAGCATACATTGAAAAAACACCAACAAGTTGGCCGGAGACAGCCCCTGATGTCACTACCAGTGCGACTATAAACAGGCACCAGGAGAACACGTCATTCTCTTCTTCGTCTTCATGGACTGTTTTGTTTGAAGCATACAGTGCAGTCTAGGAGTGCATGTTTCTCGCCAGAGGCTTTGCTCTGATACCTGCAGTTCACACGGCTCGCATACTGTGGTGTGTGTGTGTGTGTGTGTGTGTAGTGAAGAGCAAGCACAAGCGTTCGGCTGTTGAGGGAGTTGGATGTGCTCTGCTGCGCTCATTGTGATGAATTTGTGAGACTCAGAGGGGATGAGAGTATTTCACTATTTACCAGAATTTGTAGCAGCATTTGCATTACTGCGTTTGCCTCTCGCTGGAATAGCGATACATTCGCGGCAGCAGTTTTTGCTCGCGCTTGATTC
Organism: Carassius carassius; assembly: GCF_963082965.1. Lineage (NCBI taxonomy): Eukaryota > Metazoa > Chordata > Actinopteri > Cypriniformes > Cyprinidae > Carassius > Carassius carassius. The sequence goes on from NC_081773.1 coordinate 22,308,807, forward strand.
AGTGATAATCTAACGAGTGGGCGGAGAGTGTTTAGCTCCCACGGGAGCTGAATACATGCTGTTCGTTGTGTCACGGTGAGAACATGTAAAGGATTTGACAGGATCTGACAGGAAAAGACTGTTGAGGTTATGAAACACTCCGCAGCAAGGTTGGACTTGCCATGGAAACGCGCTAAGAAGGTAACACCTCGAGGTCGTCTCGATGAGTGTTATCTTTCTGGCAATAGCCCTCCAGCCCTCAATCACATTGTTTACTAAACACTCGCTGGCATTATGTCCAGCCGGTATGATAGTCCTGATTCCGGCTCCATGCTTCCGGTATCAGGCAGCCAGATCATAGGTTTCTGCGGGATCATTCTTTCACTGCACGGAGTTTCTTGGATGTCTGGCCAGGTCACCCTGAGGGGCTTCCTGGTAGCTTGGATATCCCTTCTTGCTGACGCGTTGAGCGGGAAGTGGAAGTGGCATTTATGGAAATCATCTCTAGGTTACGTATGTAACCATAGTTCCTCGAGGGAATGAGACGCTGCGTCAAAACGCTTTGGGAACGCTTTTAGCGTGAGCGACTCTGAATTTTCATTCTGTGACGTCACAGGCGGGGTGACGTAAGCGACTAGGAAGCTATAAAGGCACGAGACGCGCAGCTGGCTTCAGCTTCGAGTACCAGCAAGCGCCGGCAGGGGTGCCGGGGGTATGGCCTCGAGACGCAGCGTCTCGTTCCCTCGAGGAATTAGGGTTACATACGTAAGCTAGAGACGTTCCCCTTCAGGAACTCGAGCTGCGTTGAAACGCTTTGGGGAAAGAGTACCCACACTGCCAGACTACCAAACCACTGCCTAGTGTGTATCCGAAGAGCACAGCTTAGGACGAGAGGACTGAAGTGCCTGAAGTGACTGGCATGTCTAAGGCATAGAATCTTGCAAAAAGTAGAAGGCGTGGACAATCCCGCAGCATTGCAGATGTCCAGCATGGACACACTTGCTAGAAAGGTCTCGGAGGACGCCATACCCTGTGTAGAGTGAGCCTTGGCTCCCGACAGCGAGGGATGACCAGAGGACTCATAGGTGGCGTTGATAGTCTCAACTATCCAACGACTAATAGTATGCTTAGAAGCAGGAAAACCCCTCTTGGGGGGACCGCAGCATACAAGCAATTGGTCAGTTTTTCTCCACAGGGCAGCTCTGTGGACGTATGCATCCAGCGCTTGAGCTGGACACACACAATTTAGCTTCTCTTGGTCGGGCTCCCGAAAGGGAGGAGGACAGAAGGACTGCAGCACTACAGGTAGTGGAGTGATACACAAAGTACACTCTTCTTGACATTCAGTCTTAAACCCAGCTCCCCCATATGTGCGAGAACGACATCTCGGTGCCGACCCGCAACCTGCTCTGACTGAGCTAAAATCAACCAATCGTCGATATAGTTGAGAATGCGGATGCCCTGCATGTGCACGGGGACCAGAGCTGCATCTACACATTTTGTGAACGTGCGGGGTTAGAGTGCAAGCCCAAAGGGAAGTACTCAATATTGGTAAGCTTGCCCCCGAAAGCGAACCTCAGAAACTTCCTGTGTTGTGGAAGGATGGATATGTGGAAGTATGCATCTTTGAGATCTAATGTGACAAACCAGTCCTCGGACCTGATCTTAGCTACAACATGCGTGATCGTGAGCATTTTGAACTTCAGTTTCATAGCTGATCGATTTAAGACCCACAGATCTATGATCGGATGCAACCCCTATCCTTCTTTGGAACTATGAAATACCGGTTGTAGAACCCAGACTCCCTGTCTTGAGGAGGGACCACCTCGATGGCCTCCTCCCCTAATAGGGTTTTCACTCCTTGTTCCATAACCAGAGCCTGCTCGGGGCCGACTAACATCGGAGTAACTCCGTTGAAATCTCGGCAGCGGAGAGCCGAACTGAATACGGTAGCATTTTTCTACTGTGTGCAGGACCCATTGAGATACATTTGGCAGTAGTTTCCACGCTGCTAAATAATCTACTAAGGGAATCAGTCTCTCGAGACTGACCTCTGGTGTAAGAGGCCCCCGAAGGGGCGGCGAGCATCTCAGCTCCACTACGCACGTGGGTGGAAAATACTGAGGACATTGCTCGCTGGAGGCCGCTGCGACCTGGAACTCAGGCAGGGTTGGCAGACCGGCTCCCAGAGGGCGCTGAGGTGAAACGGGCACCGTGTAATGCGCTATACGCCGCTCTACCCCAGTAGGGGCCGCCTTCTGCAGTCGTGACCGAAATGTGTCAGGACTTCTTAGCTGAGGACATCCTAGCCTGAAGTACGGTCCTCAGATCCGCCTTAGGCTGGGAAAACCCTGGTCTGATGATAGACTGAGAGGACTGCTCCCGCCCAGCAGCCCCTCCAGTATATATAATTTCTCAGAGTGAGATAAATGTCATTATATTCCCCAAAATTTAATGCAAACAAACAATCAGACGAGTAAACACGGTCTGCCTTGTTGATATAATTCATATCTAACTTCTCATAGTCAGATAAATACTGAATTTAATTCCTGAGAATTAATGCAGTTAACCAATCAGACGAGTAAAGACGGTCTGGTTTTGGTAAGATTCACATCAAAACTGAATTTTTTATTTGCTTACTCTTTGAGGAGCTTATAGTGGCAAACAACAATTAATAAGACTAACAAGACAGAATGACATGCACACACAGAGCGCTTGCTTAAATACGTTAAGCTAAAGCCAGCTCCGCGGCTCGTGTCTTTATAGCTTCCTGGTCGCTACGTCACCCCTGCCCGTGACATCACGCTCTTCTATAAGACAGATTAGATATGATATTCAGTGTCGCTCACACTAAACGCGTTCCCAAAGCGTTTCGACGCAGCTCGAGTTCCTGAAAAGGAACTTCTTGTATATGCTGTCTCAAGTGATGCTCCCCTCGCCAGAGGTTTGTAAATTTGAGCTTGCCTCTCCCGTGTGGATTGACACCTCTGTGATGTTTAGGAAGCTTTAAGTACACACACTAAGCTCTGTGTACTTTCTGAAAACCATATGGTGGTGAGTGTGCACATTGAACACTATGCACACTTTCTAAAATCCACATAAGTGGTAAGTGTACACTTTCTGAAATCCGGTACAGTAAGGGTTACGCGCTCAGCTTCATTCCCTTTCTTCGAGATGGTTAGACCTTGTTTCCTTGGGCTCCACTCAACCAGTGTGTTTTTATAAATACACATCAAGCATCGCTTCCCTCAACATGAAGGGCTATTGTGAGCCTGGCGCTTCCCCTTAAGCGCATGAGTTCTCTCCCCTTTTGAGGAGTTGAATTCCTCGCTCCAGGGGCTGTTCTCGTGGTAGTTTAGCAGCGCTCCTCTTTACCAAAAAGGGTTTCCTATGAACGCGCTACTCTCTTTCTGAATTCGGAGTTCTCCTCTAACATAAGAGTTGAGTTTTCTGTTGTTCCCAGAGCACCTAGCATCCAGTAGCATCAGGTAAAGTAGGCCCTTCCATCGCCTCTCTGATGCACTGAGTTTTTGGCTAGCTTGCAGTACTCTTACCCTTCTGTTTCTCATGATCAGGCTGTGGGTTGAGCCCCCTCTGTTGTTGAGAGTTAGGGTTGTGCTCCCTCAGCTAGGTAGACTACTTCTGGCCATTCCGGCATGGAATATGCTGCAGGTTGAGCCCCCTCTCTCGTGATAGTTGGGTTGTGCTCCCTCAGCTAAGTAAATTTATTTCTAGCTGTTCCAGCTTGGAACATGCGGTAGGTTGAGCTCCCGCTCGTTTGAGAGCTGGGTGTTTGTCCCTCCCTGCAGCTAGATATTTACTGCTAGCCGCTCAAGCATTATTACCATAGATCGAGTTGATGACTTTCAAACATTGTTTTGGGATGCACCATTCCATCTATGACCTGCTCTATCAATGTTCCCCGAGAGCCCCAAACCCACCCCCCCACACAGTTTACGAATGTAACCATGGTTCCCTAAATAGGGAACGAGACACTGCGTCCTCTAGCTTCCAACCATGCTTTGGATGCAAGCTTCAGACGAAGAAGTGAATGTTCTCCTGGTGCCTGTTTATAATCGCACTTGTAGTGACGTCAGGGACTGTCCCCGGCCAACTTGTTGGTGTTTTTTCAATGTATGCTTCAGACACAGGTCACGACAAGGTCTCGTTCCCTACTCAGGGAACCATGGTTACATTCGTAACCTGAGACATTTTTTTTTTTTTTACTAGAATGAACCATTGCTTTAGAGTGTTTTGCATTAGTCACTTCTACCTAGTTTCTTTACACAGAACATCTGCTGCCTATAGAAACATGTTTGAATTGGCCATTTTGATTACCTGTAATTAAATGCAACATTATTGCACTGTAATTTTTCTGAAGGTCTTCTTGTTTTGTCTCCTGCCAAGGAGCCTAATGCATCCTGCAGGGACGTTTTTCTGTTCAGAAGGGCTCTTGCAGTGTATGGATATATTTTTTTTTTCTGTGCATATGCTATTGTCCATGGTAAATGTCCATGTATCTAAGAAGAGTACTGAAGTGGATAATTTGCAGTAACTGTCAAAGCACAGTCTCACTGTGGATACTCTAAGATATTACAAGCTAAGGGCCAAGAAAACATCCTCTCCTTTTTTAGAATGCAGTTTGTCAAGTAGTAGCACTGTTCAAGTTTACTTTTCGAGAACAGGAACTTCTCTCTTTCTGAGATGTTCCACTTAAACAGTCAAGTGGCTCATGTGACATTCAAACCCAAGTTCTCTCCTTTCCCACCGGATCACCCTAAACAGGTCTTGTCACAATAGCTTGTCACTAGGTGCCCAAATCTGACTGAATGATTTAGCACATCCTGCCTGTCAGGACCATTATATCTAATAGAGAAGCTGATGCATAGATTCCATCTGACAGTGTGGCTGTAATCAAAATGCCTGTGTACGATTTGGGCACCTTTTTGCTCCTGGATATGGCAGCCAGCGGGTGCCCTGGGGGACCCTTTGCAGATAGCGCCGCAAAAACATTAATTTTCAGATCTGCCAAACGCAAGCAGTGGCCCCCGGCATTGGTTTCCCTCAGGAGCCCAAGCGCTTCATTATAAAAAAGGTCCTCTCTCACCATCCTCCACAGTATTTTGACCTAATGACTTTTCTGAAGATTCAGTACGGAATCAAAGCTCATCCTTATTTCTCCCTTTCAGCAGACTTTCACAGCACACGACTATTACATTTATTTTGGCTGGCGAACAGCATCACTACCATTTGCAATGCTCCTCATTGATTAGACCTCTACAGTGGCAACGCGTTTCGCAGGGGCTTAAGAAAATGAAAAGAACATGTAATCCTTTCTGGTTTTAGTCCCTGAACCAGCGTGGAATAGAAATGAACGTTAAAATAGGTATAGGCATTAGATTGCTAATAAACATTTGAGTAGCAGAAGTGATGTTCAGCATGAGGATGCATTAGTATGTATTAAGTGTGCTACCAGTCAAATATTTTCTTATATAAGAAAAATGTGTGATAGAATGTCATGGTTTCGTAAGTATTATCTGAATCATTTATCAAAGTGAATAACATATTGAGGTTGCTATTTGTTCAATGCTTGTTGAGTGTGAATGCCAGAACGGGGAGCCATTAATAAACTCCTGTCATATTGTTGCTACAAATGATTTGCAGTAGCGTAGAACAGGTTGGGGTGGGTGGGGAGGTAATTTTTGAGACATTGTGGAAAGGGAAGAATAATTGAAATCTGGAATGCGATATGAACAAGTTACCCTCGCTCTATATAACTATTACAACATGGTTCAGTGGATGTATTCACAACTGTAATACCCTTGCTAAGCCATGCATGCTAACCTGCTGACAAGCCAAAAAAATGTCCTCGTAGTAGCGGTGATTGATAAGGCCTGAATTGAGACGCCTCTACTGCTCATTAAGAACATAGAGGAATAAGGGCGATCACATTAATTGACTGATAAAACAACAGCACGTGTGGTGTTTGTACAGTAGGAGCTGTGAAAATAAGATGATAACCACATGGCCATTGATTGCCTGATGTCATAGGAAGGATTTCATCTGGGGACCGCTAAATCTCTCAGGCACTTTGGAGGGTCAAATTACATAGCCGGCATGCAATAGTTCCCTTAGGTTGATTTAAATGTATTGGATTTATGCTACATCTGCACAATGATAACAAAAAAGCATAATGTTTAATTAATTAATTTGATAATTTATGATGATTTATTTTTATCAAAAGATGATGTACATTTTGTCAGACCTCTCTGTCTGTGTGTTGGAATTGTCTGCTTTAAACGCCAGTAGGCAATGTTTTTTTACTTTTTTATGTTTTTAAAAATCTCTTTTTTTATCAAATATTGAACAATGGGATTTAATGTTTGTTATATTTATGTGAGATGATATTCAAAATCGTCAATGGTTGTACATCCAAAACAAGCTGAGAACTGTTCTTTGCTGTTTATTGAACTTTTAAATACATTATTTACAGAAAATTAGAAACAAGACAATGCTGTTATAATTAAGGAAGGTGTCTGTATGTTTACAGAGTTTCATGTGACTTTTTGAGGCCGGCTGTTTAAGGCCTGCTGTTCAAATTCTCCCATTATAATCAACAAAGCTCTACAAAATCTGTACTGCACCATAATCTTGTTAAAAAAGGCTAACATGACATGCTTCAGTTTAAGCCATTAAATAGTGTGATGTAAGATCCAAGTAGCTAAACTTTTAGTATTTGACAAATGTTTCATGGAAGAACTTTAAGAAATATACAGTAATATTCAGTGATGCTAATTATTTTAGTTTGATATTTTTTTTCAACTTTAGCCAAATCTGTAATTTTGTCAAATATTTATTTTAAATTTAAAATAGCCTGTATATTTTACATAGTTATTGTAATGTTAATCCGTAATTGAATTTTAGAGAACTTTAACAGAGCAATTTACACGCCACCCCCACCCTCAAAATAAAATATATATACTGTATTTTTCGGACTGTAAATCGCACCTAAGCATAAGTCGCATCAGTCCAAAAATACGTCATGACGAGGAAAAAAAAACATATGTAAGTCGCATTGGACTATAAGTCGCATTTATTTAGAACTAAGAGAAAACATTACCGTCTACAACCTCGAGAGGGCGCTCTATGTTTTCAGGGAGAGGCTTACAGGAGCACTGAGCAGCATAGAGCGCCCTCTCGCGGTTGTAGACGGTAATGTTTTCTCTTGGTTCATGTCAAATAAATTTTGATAAATAAGTCGCACCTGACTATAAGTCGCAGGACCAGCCAAACTATGAAAAAAAGTGCGACTTATAGTCCGGAAAATACGGTATAAATTTTTTTTTTTTGTCCACTGCTATGTTCAAGACATGGTTACGGCCTTAAGAGGACGATGCAACATCTAGAAACTTAAAAGTAATTTTAAAATAACACTGTTCTGGTTCCTTGGCTGCCAGGTGTTATTTCTTCATTATTTTTTTTGTGGACCAACACTTAACAGAAATTAAACACGCTTTGCTTATTTGTAGCAGTTGCCATTACTGATACGAATTTAAATTATTCTATAAGCTTCTGATTGGATGCACATTACTGTACATGTTAGTGATTGGTTACCACACATCACTGCTGCTGCTGCTACAAAAAAATAAATAAATAAAAAATAATAAGAACACTCGTAAATGCATCGTAAATGAGAGACGAGAGTCTACAGACACCTGGCAATGCTGTGTTATATTGATACCGAAGTCACTCTGCAATAATATTGCAATTCCTTTTTTAGAGTTAAAGTTATTTAAAACTGATACATTGTGATCTTTTACTTATTTATTCAACTTTCATCAGTCAGTTCTGGACTTCTGGGCTTGGCTCATCAAACTTTTTTCCCCCTGAAATATTCTTGTGAAAAATGTATTGACTGGGGTAAGAATATCAATACAGTATCATGATGTAAAATATTGCAATACTTAGTAACATTTTTTTTTCAGCAGCTGTAATCATAATTTCTATTATATTTTTGATTTGTGCAGCCCTGTTATTTTATAAGTAGTGAAATACACCACACCTGAATACCGAACCACTACTAGAAAATAACAAGGATACACATGACAGTGAAAATCCATGTTTTTGGATTAGTAAAATTCTTGGATGGAGGAAAGGCTTAAGGGATCATACGTTTTACATTTTAAAACCAATGCTTCCATATTCAGTGACATCATTTCAAAAACAGACCATGTGCCATTTTCCTCATGCAGTTTGGTGTAGCGCCATAAAGCACTAGATGTTCCTGGGGTTTTGAAATTTCTTGTGGCGTGGTTTATAATTAGCTAACGGTAGCAATGATAGACAGCTGTCTGATTTATGTTGTGTCCTTCCTTTATAACTTTAGGTAACATACAAGTTCACTCATTTCTTCTGCTTGAGGTCATTACTTAAGGAAATGGGAGATTTTCAATGCAAACCTGTTTTGAATATGGGCATAAGTCTGCATGAGTGCATAAATGATATATACCTGATTCGATTGGAGACCTGGAACATGGCCAATTTATACTGAATACCTAGTATGCTTTTATAATGCATAGGCTTTACGATAAAGTACAAAGTGTGCTTAAGTAGAACCGTGGACCTTAAAGGACTGGTGAGGAGACGGACCGCTGTCACTGATTTTGATTATGAGGAAAGCCGGTAATACAGGCAATTCACCTCTGACCACCAACACACAGAGGAAAGCAATTTAGAAATGTATAGATGACATTAAAATCTCCTGCCAATCATAGCTCTCAGGCACCTTTAATTAAACGAGGAATCTGAGTTATAATAAGCCAATGCCCTTCGGGAAATGCAGCAGCTCAGATTTCATTTTACAGACCGTTTTATTTGGCAACGGCACTTCAGCCGCCCTCTCTTTTGCTACCTGATCACAGACACTGATCATTTCTCCAGGTGCGAAAATTGAATTTTCACCTTTTTATATTAGCCCTGCTTTATCTAGTATGATTACAGAAAGAGAAGCTTCCTTTTATGCCACTCTGGATTAATTTGATTTGCCTGCTTTTCTGTAGCACACGTAACTTTCAAGATCCTTTGCAGTTGTCACCTAATTGAGATTTCCCCTCTGCTCTGATCTACTGATTTATTCCATTTGCATCAAATTCTGCAATGGGAGGCATGAACTGAACTGCAGTTTATAAGATTTTAAATCAGAAAATTTTATTTCAACGCCTGGCATTCTTGTACATATCCTTCAAGGGCTCTCAATAAGAATATTATGAGGGCCTTTTATAGATTTTTACGTGATTTTCTATTGTGGTTCATTGAATTGAAAGTTTGATGATTGCATGCACTGTGACAGGATTAAAAGTGCAATAAAATGGCCCGATTGTGGAATTTACAAGTCTGATGGGTTCTTGAAAGCTCTAGCTTTATGAATGTATCTGCCCAGTTAATGATTTAACACCTTAATACCTCTAATAGTCTCTTAAAAATGTTACCGGCATTAGCAAGGTTCAGTGTCTTCCCATAATATTTCTAAGACAACTAGAATTGCACTGTTTGGAAAGCACCGGCCTAATGATTTTGTTTACTTCCAAGCAGCAATTAGTCCATACTAGAAATCATAATTGTTTTTTTTGAGTCTGTTCATCCATCTTTGTCCATTCAGCAAAAGAACAAGATGTTACAGAGTGACTCCATAAAAGCACAGGATTCAAGACAGGAGAATTGAAATTGTGCATTTGTATGCTCTGACACAGCAAGCGAGACGATGCATAATATGTGGGCTTTGTTAATGCCATTCTGTGAGGCTGCCTGAATGACTGGTTGGCTAAATTTTCTAAGGAGGCCTGTTTCCTAGGTGGCCTTTAAGTAAGATGCATTCTTGCATTTAAAGATATTCAGACATTGCGCAACAGAATGGAGCACTGGGATTTTTTAAATGCTTTTAAATTGCAGTCATTATGTAACAGTAGATGATTTACCAATGCCTGATTCCTTTTTTTTTTTTTTTTGGCTGACCCCTAAAGAGATAGATTAGTCAAAAATTCACATTTTATTTACTCATCTTACTCACCTTCATGTAATTTCAAACCTCTATGGCTTTTTTTTTTCTGAAGAACATAAAAAAAACTGGAGACTGTATTCGTCAATACAATGAAAGTTAATGGGGTCCAAAACCACTGTAAATTGGACTCGTTAAGTTTTATTGAATCGAAAAAAAAAAAAAAAAGAGAAAAAAAAAAAAAAAAAAAAAGATAAATAAAAATAAGATAAAAATGTCAAGCGGATTTTCCCCCAAATCGTGCAGCCACAATGCAGACCTATGCTGCTGGTTTCACTGGTTGAGATTGGCGAGCTTTAACTAGAGAAAAAAAATCTCCCTGAAGACAGAAGCGCTGTAGCTTAGTGGCACATTTCAATCAGAACAAAACAGCAGGGGATACGTCTTCCATGAGTTGAATATTTATTTCTGCTCAATATGGCCAAAAGCGATAGAAACGAGACTGAAAACAACAACAAGAAACATTACCATTCTGACTGTATTTTGTCCGGGCACAGGTTCAGACATTTCATGTAACTCATGTCATTTTTGTATGCTGTTAGTGCCTCAAATGGAAATGATGATTCTGTGATCTTTTCCCAGTGCTCTCTCCATGTTTTCAACTCATTCAGTATCAGGGCTTATTTTACAACATTCATACCTGTTCAAGACGTGTTGGCTTTTCTTTGATTCTCTCTGAAACAGGCCAACTGTTTACTTATCTGATGTGTTGGCGGTAGATATGTCATGTATTTTAGTTGTTAAAGCGCTGGAGTGAAATTGCATGCCCTTCTTTGACTTTAAAGGCTTTTTGACAAGCCCCAGACCAGAGCGGTTATTGCCTGAAGGCAGCCCTTGGAGCAGACCCATAAAACCTAGGTATAGATGTTTCCAGGGAAGGACTTTGTACCTCTTTGACCGTTTAGCTTTTTAAGAAAGCCACTGGAAAACCTTTAACCTGTTATGATGATGTTCTCAGGCTGACATTTGATTTAGGATCTCTACTTTATGTGAATGCCCCTCGGCAAAGGTTTGGATTATACTACCACTGAAACTTAAACAGGGATGTTATTGGGCCAGTGGAAAAAACGATTTGCAATGGTTACCTTAATGTACCTTTGTTGTTTATTATGTCCTGTACACCTTTTTTATTATAACGTTCATTAGATTTTTTTGTTGTTGAAAGCAATACTTTTATTAAGAAAAGATTAAAAAAAATAATAGAGAAAAAAGTGAGAGTAAAGTAAAATGATTTCTTCTGTTGAAAAATGTATGAACATTTTTTTTATTATTTCAAACAAATACAGTGCTTTTGAACTTTATATTAATCAAAGATTCTTGAAAAAAAAATCAGCTTTGCCATCACAGGATTAAATAATCGACTTTAAATACATAGATATAGTAAGGTGTTATGTTATGCATTAATTTAATTATTATTTTTTTTTTACAAAATTGTAATTTTAACTGTTTTTTTTTTTTTTTTTTTTAAGATTTATTAGGATGTATTATATATTTACATTAGAAGACGCTTTTATCCAAAGCAACTCACAAATGAGAACAATAGAACATTATTAGGTCATCATAACATTAGTATGTGCACTATATTCCAAGTCTCCTGAAGCCTATATGAAGAATATATAATACAGCGCAAGTCATATAGACTGTTTTCATGGATATTTTTATGTTGTTTTCAGTCCTATGGGGAGCTTTGCAATCCAGGTCTCTGTGAACTGTTCAACACTATTGTGTGTTCCACAGTAAAAATAACAGCATACTGATTTAGCATGACATTTTTGGGTGAAATACTCTTTTAACATTGTTACAAGACAACATATTGCCTCCTTTCTGTTCCTTCTCACTAATTCAATCAAATCATACTTTGGAATCAGGATGTGTTTTTCAGGATGCCGGCCATTGTGGCAGGCGGGTTTGGCTACGGAGGCTCCTGTGTGATCAGATTTCCAGATACTTGGGTAATGTAGTCCAAACTCCTCTAATGAGAGAGCAGCTCTGGGCTCAACAGTACATGCCAACGCACCGAGCCAAATCACGGGGTGTGAAACAGGATGTTTACAATTGCACAATGCCAATTTACTGCTTTAGTGTGGCAGTTATCAATGGAACTACAGCAGTTGTCAAAGCCACTTTCCAGATATAAAAATCACCACGGAATTGTTCAGTCAATGTGTGCTCATGTCACTTTGTTGCAGGTCAGGCATGTCAAATAGGTATTGTGTTGTGCAGTGGCGAGTTCTAGATTATTGGCATGTGTACAGTATTTAATGTATGCTTCTCTCCTGAGCACACTGCTTCAGATGGCTTGATCAGTGAGATTGATGATTTTCTCCCTTTTTTTTGTTTTGTTTTAATTGGCATGCCGACAACCTGGTGTGCATTAGCTGTTAGACAGCTGGCACAGTAAAAACCTCTTGGAGATGTTTGGTCTTTAAATTCATCACTTTTAAAGCAGCAATGCTACAGGCAGAAGAGTCAATCTGATTTGTCTTCTGTATATTGTGTTTCAAGATCGCATTATAGCAACCCTCTGATTAGGAGTTTATATATATATATATATATATATCTATCTATATCTATCTATCTATCTATCTATATATATATATATATATATATATATATATATATATATTTATTTATTTATTTATTTATTTATTTATTTATATATATATATATATATTAGTGCTGTCAACGTTAACGCGTTAACGCATGCGATTAATTTTTGTCTGGTTTAACGTGTCAAAATATTTAACGCAATTAACGCAGCATCCGTATTTTCTGCCATCCGTTGGCTAGCTTTACATTATATGATCACGCTCTTATTCATTTAAATGCTTTTAAACATTTCAAGCGCGGCAAGACAAAAGAGAATGCGCTGTCTGTGAATGCCCTTATGTGACACATACACACGTACACACACACACACACACACACACAATGCATAGACAGGGCGCCAGAATCCAGTTCTCTTAAGCGCTTGAACTAACAATAAACATCCCAAAGTGCCAGTTTTGTCGATTATCCTCATAAGAGCAATCTTAAATGATTTATATAAAGTCTAAAATGAACAAAAAGAGTTGTGAGAGAATGAGGCGAGATCCATAGACAGTATATAAACGGTGAGATCTGCGTGTCTTTCTGCTCTTAAAGGGACAGCAGCCAATAAAGCTTCCTGTCAGTAAAGTTAAAGAACAAAGGGAACAGAGAAAATGACTCGCTGCTCTTGACTAAATAACTTTTGTAGCTTTAATAAGGATTAACTATTTAATTTATAGTTTATGCAGTGCAGACTGCATATAACTTTGATAACTTTATTAAATTTCTGTATATTTCCTAACTGTTAAGACAGGAAGGGTAGGAGTAAACATGACATTTATTATGGGTTTATGTTAGCATTGTTTTAAGTTTACTTAAATTAAAAACTGTTATATTTTTGAAGCCTAATAATAAATGTAAAAAAAAAAAAAATCAGTAGCTGTATTAATATCAGTAATACTGGCCTTCATTCATAAAAAGATATCATTTAAACAAGTATTTAAATTTAACTGTGAAATTATTACATTAAAAAATATATTAAAAACGTACAAAAACATTTCTTTTTTATTGCGATTAATTGCGATTAATCACAGAAAAAATGTGTGATTAATCTAGTTAAAGTTTTTAATCGATTGACAGCACTAATATATATATATATATATATATATATATATATATATATATATATATATATATATATATATAGCCTACTTTTGCATATCTGTATTTTTTAGTATTGGAATTTTTCAAGACTTGGACTTCCTGGAGACAAAACTGCTTTCAACTGTTTGAGCTTCTTAGCTTTGCTGTTTGTGTAAAGTAAATAATAGTCATGGTATTGCTATTGACAAAGCCATTAGCCATTACAGTATATTAATGTGCTAAGTTATATGTAATTACAGTCTTTCAACAACTGTGAGAAAGCTTATGTAAAAGCTTTTTTGGAGCTCTATGTATACCCAGTAGGGTTCAAAAATCTGCGACCAATGATGGTGCTTTTTATATTAATAATTTATTAAAAATGGTGTAATTGCACATTAAGCTATTAGCATAACATATTTAAGCAAAAAAATTATAAACGCAAAAAAACTATTTTATTAAACAATTTGCAGAGATTATCATTTAGAGATTTTTTTTAAGTCCTTGATCTTATTATTTTTAATTTTTTAGAGGTTGGTGTTGTTTTAAAGGAAGTGATATATGAAAAAAAATTCAATTTAAGTTTTTTTGCTGAGCATGGTATTAAATATCTACACGCATTAAGCACCAGCGTTGTATGGGAGGATTTACAGGAGATTTTTCTAGTCTTTACTCATTTATTTATGGTGCTGTATTGCAGCCTAAGCATTATGCATCTCTGGGATCATCCGTCAGTTGGGTTTGGCTCATTGGAATCGTGGGAAACAGCAGACTGTTCCAGGCTCAACATGAAACTCTGCCGCTCGACATTAACACAACAGCACAAACCTAACAAGCTCCCATCAATCACTGCAGGGATAGAATATTATTTTGAGCATCTGACATGTACAAGTGCCTTCAAGTTTATTTATTTATTTAGATTGAATATATAATATATATATAAAAAATACTTAAAAATTAATACAATAGGAATCAGTTATTTGAAAATACAGTATTATGAATATTTCACAGTATTGAGTCCAACCCCACCCTCCCAACATTTGTGAGCCTAAGGGACTTCTTACACAAAATTGTAATGACCCAAAACCTTTTAAGCAGTATATATATATTAGACGTTTTAAAGGGTTAGTTCACCCAAGAATAAAAATTTGTTTATCTTCTACTCACATATGAAGCATCCTAGGTGTATGTGACTTTCCTCTTTCAGAATAATCCAATCTGAGTTATATTAAAAATTGTCCTTGCTCTTCCAAGCCTTTCAATGGGGGTAAGCGGGTGCTTGTTGTGAACAGTTCAGAAGGCGTGAAATAAAGTGCGCACATCTGTAATAAAACGTCCCTCACACGGCTCCGAAGGGTGAATAAAGGATACCTGTAGCAAATCCATGCTTTTTTGTAAGATAAATATCCAGGTTTCAAACTTAATAAACACTTTTTTTCTCACTTCTTCTGACTGTTGGGAAACGGAAGAAGTGCAGAGGCGGATGACGTAGTACGTCAATGCTGCATGGTTAGTGACGAGTGCAGAGAGAGAACAAAACAAAACATCAGCCATGAATTAGAAGCACAAAATTAGGATCTATAAAGAAAAACTTAGGAGGATTTCGATATATGACAAGATGAGACTGGTTTTCTTTTGCCAAAGTAAGGAAACTTTGTTTCCTTTGATCCTACATTTCCCAGGGGCGCGCGTGACACACATGCATCTTCCACGTCCCATAATCAGCAGATGAGAGAAAAAAAGTGTTTATTACGTCCGACAGGATTATTTTTAAAGAGAAAGTCACATACACCTAGAATGCTTTGAGGGTGAGTAGAACATTGACAAATTAAATTTTTTGGGTGAACTAACCCTTTAATTGATTACAATCCATTGATCTTATTTTATATTCACTGCATTTATTTAAAAGCATTTACAAATATTTAAAAAGTGTTCTTTGTAGACATTTGGATAGAATTTCAGTGTTTACTTTTTTACTGTATTGTCTTTTTGTATTATACTTTTTTACTGTATTGTCTTCTGTAAAGCACTTTGAATTACCACTGAGTATGAAATGTGCTATATAAACTTGCCGTTCCTAGAAAGTCATAAAGCTGAAACTTGAACACAAATTTGTAACTGTGTCTCTTACTCTGTGACCGGAGAAGGTTGTGAATGCTACGATTTATGGGCCTGAGAGCTTCAGCTAATCATAGTCATCTCTTCCTCACCACCTACTCCCCAAAAAATAACTCCTATACACACACATTCTCCTATGATTATGTTAAAAGGAAATCCACTCCTGCATTTTTGAAAGACAAATTCATTATGGTGAACAGACAAATAATTGAGGGTGGCTGTAATGAGCATGTTTGAGTCCATTGTTGTAGATCTTCACAGTGCCTACAAATGGAAGCTCAGTGTAGTGAGTCTAATGGCATATTGCTTTTTGATGGGACCACTAAGCCTCTTAATGAGGTTCAGATGCCGTGCTCTACATGCAGCGTACGGTTCTGCTCAAGGTAACATATTGTCAGAGGTGGAAAGTAACGAATTACATTTACTCGCGTTACTGTAATTGAGTAGCTTTTTTGTGTACTAATACTTTTTAAAGTACTTTTTTAAATCTGTAATTTTACTTTTACTTAAGTATATTTTGTTTGAAGTATTGTACTTCGCTACATTTTAAAACAGATTAATTACTGAGTAAAAAAAAATAAAAATAAAAAAAATTAAAATCGCTCCCTGGAAACTACGGCAGTAAATAATGGGCAGGAGGGCAAACTGGCGCTAAAATCACAATAAAGATGCAGACGGTCAAAACAGGCGTTAGTGGTGCAGACACCGCTGAAAACGAAACCCCGTCATATTCTGAAGTTGAACTCGAAGGAAATGAAGTGAACCCATGGCCATATGTATGCTCTATTATGCAGTGTAAGCTGTACTTGCCTAGGAAGTAGCAGCTTATAAAATCTCGACAAGACATACCCTGCTACCCTTCGCAAGAATGTAGAGGTAAGCTAAATAATTGCATCGTTGCATTGGTGGTTAAAATGAAGCTTTGACATTTTAGCAAGAGGTTTTGCACAAATTAGCCAAAAAGACAGTGGTGAGGAGTGTGCTATTTTTGTTTTAATGATGTGTGCGCGCATTTATAGTGCGTTCTTTCACTTTGTGATTCAGTCTCCTAAAATGCATTTAGAATGATCACAAAATTGAAGATATAGGGGCAGAAAATTCACATATTTATATAATTTCATATATTAAATCAAAATCACACAAAAAATGCCATCTTTTCCTCCAAAAATCATCATGAATATATACATACATATATATAACAGTTCAGTAATAGGGTGACCACCCGTCCCGCGTAGCGCGTGCGCGCACAGCGTTTGAAGCCCAATTCATGCGTCGCGCAAATTGAGACTGTGTCACGCAAAATCAATGCTTGCTCAAAAAAAGTTGATGGCTCTATATCCTCGAGCCCCAGGCAGCCAAACGAACATTACTTGACAGTTCAGCACGCTACTGCGAGAGCGAGCGAGCGAGTTTGAATGAGAGATGAAGTTTACATCTTTATTATTTCTGTTTTAACGTTTTTGCTACATTATTTATATTAAAATATGTTATGTAGGCAATAACTCAGTTTACTATTTGACTAATTTACTGAGGTGGCATCGTTGTTAACTTACAAAAATGATAATTTGGTGGATAATTGACATTTTTCCGTTAATAACAGGTAGTGTATTCCGATGTAAAATTAACAGTCGCCTGTGGATGCTCAACAACCATCTTACCTGAGCTCAAAACGCTGCTTGAGCAAGTGTCAAGATACTAAAAGTAATAAATACATAATTATGAACGTTTATGTGTGTTCATTTTTGTTCTCAGTGCGTTATTTTAATAGCAATTAATGATTATGAACATAAAGCATTACAATATATATATATATATATATATATATATATATATATATATATATATATATTATTATTACTATATACTATCGATGAAACCACAAAGCTGACGCGGGAGGTATGTATAACTGCAATATAAAGTAATTTTGAGTATTATTGCTATTAGTATTATTTTCTAAAATTAGGTAGATGTAATATAAAAGTACACATGGCAATGTTTTTGCAACAGCTCCAAGTCTCACGCGCAGTGTAGGTTATACGTCACTGTCCGAATCCGTTCACTTATTTATTTATTCACTCCTTCCTGATATAGTGAACTCAACTGCCATACACTATATAGGGATTAGTGAATGAGTGAATTCCCTTCCCTTGAGTTGTGATGTCAGACTTTTTTTTTTTTTTTACTTTTCCTGTGGTGTTGAGCAACTACAATTCATTTTAATCCTATAATTTTATATTATAATTTATTTAAAGTGAATAAATTGTAATGAAAAATTAATAAAATAGCTAAAGTAAATTGTAAGTGGAAGTGTATCTGTCAATTCTGTCATGAGCATACATCAGCAATTACACATGTTTAGGGGAATAGGGCATTATTAATATACCATGTAAGGTGGTATGTGCTAGAAATGGGTAAACCACTATCAGTGAGTCTGCCCATGGGGTGTCCCACATTGTCCCTCAGAAACGTACCCCTTGTCCCCACTTGGGCTTATTAGCAGGTGGTCACCCTATTCAGTAAACATGTTAATTAAGAGACTTGCGTTTTAGACACCATATTGCCTTTTTTAGCTCTATTTCTACAACAGAAAATAATTCCAAACACAGCCACCAAAGCACAGTTTTGCGTCTCTGAGCAACGTGACAGTGTTTCGTTCCTGAATGAATCACCCGTTTAAATGATTCGGTTCAGTCGCAATGACTCACTTATTAACAGTGACTTGCTGACACATACTGGCCATTTTAATTTCACATATAAAGTATCTTTTGATTTTTTTTTAAATAATTAATTTCTTATCATTTCAAATGAGTATTCAACATTTTATGTCTTGTATATCAAAACATTATTCATGCATTTGTAACTGCAGGTTAAATGCATTCTTGTCCTGCCTTAAACAGTGTAATACATCTAAATGCCACTTCCAATGAATCTTCTGCATTTCCTCTGCATTAAAAGATGAGTTTGTTGATACTGATTTGCCTGGTAACCGCCCAAATGTTTTAATATTCTAAATAACTGATTCCTTTAATTAAAAACAACTAGTTTGAGATTAATAGACCTATCCCAGTGGTGTCAAACTCAGTTCCTGGAGGGCCATAGCCCTGCAGAGTTTAGTTCTGACCCTGCTCCAGCACACATATCATGTAGTTTTCAAATAAACCTAAATGATTAGATTAGCTGGATCAGGTGTGTTTAATTAGGGTTATATCTAAACTGTGCAGGACTGTGGCCCTCCAGGAACTGAGTTCGACACCCTTGGCCTGTCCCATTTTGACTCCCTCCCACTGTTAAAATGTAACTAAGTAATTTTTACTCTGAGTAAATTTTAAATGAGCTACTTTTTACTTTTACTTGAGTAGATTTTTAGACTGGTACTTTTACTTGTACTTAAGTAAAATTTCATTAATGTAATGGTACTTTTACTTGAGTAGAATATTTTTGTACTCTTTCCACCTCTGCATATTGTCCCCCTCTTGTGACCAAACTCATTCATTTAGAGCTTCAAACAATGTCTAAACATGAGGGCTGAAACTCTGAAAAATGGCACAGTTAATTATTAGCACTCTGTTTTACATATTGTGTGGTACTGAAAGCCGGTAATTGAATGATTTGATTGCACAGATTTGAGAATAAACTGGTTGCTACCACAAGGCCGCTGTTAGAGCTATGATGAGCTGGAAAGCAGACCGCAGACATGGAGCCGGCCTCCCTAACGCCAGGTCTCTCAGTGCATGACCTTATTCCCTATGACATTCTCCACCATTAATCTTTCGACATGGAGTGATGGAGTACCCTTCCAAGTCACAATGTAGCTGTGTCACACTGTTTGATGTGTTTCTGATGGGTCGCTCGACCTGGTTGCGAGTCACTTTGCTCAGCCATGAGGTGGCTGTAATTTAATCAGCTCTACCTGAAGGATCACTGCTTCAGGAGTGTTTTTTTTTTGTTGTATGTGTGACATTGCACTTTTTTTGATCATATCAAACCGAGAGCCAGTTTGCATATAAATTCCCTTTGGCTAAGTATGACTCATGGACGTTTCTTTCAGTGACTCATGAAGCAGGCCTGAACGGTTTTAGAATTTGTTGCACTTTTCATATATTGTAATTCAGTTGTGCTTGATTACTCTGTTACAAGGGATGAGGAAGAACAGCTACAAAGTAAATAATTTGTATGATAAATGAAGAAAACATTCAGTGAAATGAAATCAGACGTTTATTCTTCATAGTGGAACATTCTTAAAAGGATAATTCACCACAAATTCATTTTGTTCTTATTTATCTTCACGTCATACTAAACTTCCATGAAACATACAAACTTGAAAGCTTGATCCTGATGTTTTTTTCGAACTTCTGTAAAATTAAAATGAATGGTTTTCAATATGATGCCCTATGATAGCTGGACAATAGCATTTTGTGTCAAACAGACTGAAATATAAGTAATTATTTAATGATAATCTTCCCCTTCAGTGTTAACCACTTGCGAACAGATCATAGTCAATGAGTTAAATTGAAGAAGTGGATCAGTGTAATTTATTAACGAATACATAAAGACATGTTTGGGAACCAGATAAATTGACATTAGATAAATAAACCAGATAAACTGACATTCAGGCCATTACTGCTATCCCATAAACAATAATAATAATATTGTTTTTTTTTTTTAGCAAATAACAGATTACATTGGAGTCTGTCATACTAATCTTTTACATTGCTTCAGATGACACATTATATATACTTGCAGTTTCACCCGTGCGTTTCTGGGTGCGGTCGTTACATGGCAACGGGTGATGGTCACGATCGCTGCCTCACGTGGCCACAACTAACCATCTCTAACCATTAGGCCATGACTTAAGGGAAGTCGTGGCCTAATGGTTAGAGAGTCGGACTGACAATCGAAAGGTTGTGAGTTCGAGTCTCGGGCTGGCAGGAATTGTGGATGGGGTGAGTGCATGTACAGTTCTCTCTCCACCCTCAATACCACGACTTAGGTGCCCTTGAGCAAGGCACTGAACCCCCAACTGCTCCCCGGGCGCCGCAGCATAAATGGCTGCCCACTGCTCTGGGTGTGTGTTCACAGTTTGTGTGTGTGTGTGTGTGTTCACTGCTCTGTGTGTGCACTTTGGATGGGTTAAATGCAGAGCACAAATTCTGAGTATGGGTCACCATACTTGGCTGAATGTCACTTCACTTTCACGTGTCTGGGCGTCGAGTGGATGAGTGGATGAGTCATGTTCTCACTGCGGGAATATGACCATCTCGGAGCTGCGTACCAGGCTCCGCTACCTTCAGGGGGGCGGAGTCCCGTTGCCGCGGCCGCGATCTGGGGCTCGTTCTGGCGGCCGACAGAAAAGAGCCACTTCCGGCAATAGTGCGGGTGGTTTGAGGGTCCAACCCTCTGGGGACCACCACTCCTCTTGCACCTCCGATCCAGTGGAGCAACCCACGGAACACGCTGGGCCCTCTTCAAGGAGCGTACCAGCGGTATCCAGTGGGACTCCCCCCGACCAGATGTCGATCTCAGCATCGGAGGGAGAGCTGTCGGATGACGATTCGGCTGCACTACCGCCCTCTGGGATGGTGGCAAAGCCTGAGTCGGATCCCGAAGTGGCAGCTATGCTTTCCCAGACCGCCGAGAGGGTAGGGCTCGAGTGGAATCCCCCACCGCGTCCAGAACCCTCGCGGCTGGATGATTGGTCTCTCCCTCCCCTGGAGGAGGGCCAGGCGGAGAATCTGGAAATCTCGACAGGAGAGCAGTTTTCTTCCTCTCTGGGTCCCAGGAGGGCACAGAGAGTTGCGGACGGCCAAGCACCGGACCTCACTCATCCTCCTCCTTCGCCAGATGGCAGCATTGGGCGGTTCGAGAGCGTCAACAAAGGCCCTACTCACGCACCCTCTGCCAACCCATGGAACCAGGTGAGCCCTGCACCCCACACTCGCACCACACTCCGGTCTGCTCACAAGCCACCCAAGATGGGTCCCTGTGTTCCACCTCGCTGCCCCACTGCGGGTACGGCTGTGGTTCCGCTGGTCCCGCTGGTTTTTAAGTGCCTGGTCAGCGCTACCCAGCCCGTCTCGCTGGCTTCTGCGAACCATCAGCCTCG
The DNA here is from genome assembly GCF_963082965.1 of Carassius carassius. Lineage (NCBI taxonomy): Eukaryota > Metazoa > Chordata > Actinopteri > Cypriniformes > Cyprinidae > Carassius > Carassius carassius. Next base: position 22,330,730 of record NC_081773.1, read on the forward strand.
CCTATGCGATTCAGATCTCCCTGCATTTCCCCAAGCTCTGCGGTGTCCGCTTCACTACAGTGATAGAGCCGGTCCCTCCAGCCGAAATGAGGATGGGATTCTACAGCCCATACTTCATTGTACCCAAGAAAGACGGTGGGTTATGACCGATCTTGGATCTGCGAGTTTTGAATTGAGCCCTCCACTGGCTACCGTTCAAAATGTTGACACAGAAACGCATTTTCAGGTGTGTCAGTCCCCAAGATTAGTTTGCAGTGATCTACCTGAAGGACATGTACTTTCATGTGTCCATCCTTCCACGCCACAGACCTTTTCTGTGGTTTGCGTTCGAAGGACTGGCATATCAGTACAAGGTCCCGCCCTTCGGGCTGTCCCGGTCTCCCCTTGCTTTCATGAAAGTCACGGCGACAGCTCTCATTCCTCTCAGAGAGCAGGGTGTTCGCATTCTCAACTACTTAGATGATTGGCTGATACTAGCACAGTCTCGAGATCAGTTGTGCGAGCACAGGGATGTGGTGCTCCGGCACCTGAGCCTGTTGGGCCTTCAGGTCAGCTGGGAAAAGAGCAAACTCTCGCCGTGGCAGAGGATCTCTTTTCTCAGTATGGAGTTGGGTTCAGTCGAACAGACAGCACGCCTCACAGAGGAACGTGCGCGGTCGGTGCTAGCCTGCTTAAAAACGTTCAAGAGCAGGACAGCGGTCCCACTGAAACTCTTTCAGAGGCTCCTGGGGCATATGGCGGCCGCGGCGGCACTTACACCGCTCAGCCTATTACATATGAGACCGCTCCAGCACTGGCTTTATGGCCGAGTCCCAAGGTGGGCGTGGAAGCGTGGCACTCACCGGGTCCAAGTTACACCGGCCTGTCGCCAAACCCTCACTCCGTGATCAGATCATGCATTTCTCTGGGCAGGGGTGCCCCTAGAGCAGATCTCCAGGCATGCTGTGGTTTACACGGATGCCTCCACAACCGGGCATGGGGGCCACGTACAACGGGCATGCAGTCTCAGGGGTTTGGACGGGCCTGCAGCTGCAGTGGCACATAAATTGCCTAGAGTTGTTAGCAGCGCACTTGCTTTGAACCGTCTCAAAGGTCTCTTACGAGGCAAGCATGTGCTGGTCCGAATGGACAACACTGCGACTGTTGCGTACATCAACCGACAAGGTGGTCTGCGCTCTGGTCGCATGTCGCAACTCGCCCGCCACCTCCTCCTTTGGAGTCGGAAGGTTCTGAGGTCACTTCGTGCCGTTCACATTCCAGGCCTGCTCAGTCGTACAGCCGACGAGCTGTCTCGAGCAATGCTCCCGGGAGAATGGCGACTCCATCCCCTGACGGTCCAGCTGATTTGGAGGTGGTTCAGAGCCACTCAGGTAGACCTTTTTGCTTCTCCAGAGACCTCTCACTGCCAGTTGTTCTACTCCCTGACCGAGGGAACTCTCGGCATGGATGTACTGGCACACAGCTGGCCACGGGACCTACGCAAGTATGCGTTTCCCCCAGTGAGCCTTCTCGCACAGACACTGTGCAAAGTCCGGGAGAACGAGGAGCAAGTCTTGCTAGTAGCGCCGTATTGGCCCATGCGGACCTGGTTCCCCGAACTAGTGCTCCTTGCGACAGCCCCTCCTTGGCCAATTCCTCTGACGAAGGATCTACTGACTCAGAGATGGGGCACCATTGGGCTCCCACATCCAGACCTTTGGAAACTCCATGTCTGGTCCCTGGACGGGACGCGGAGTTTCTAGGTGACCTACCCCAAGAGGTAGCGAACACCATCACTTCGGCAAGAGCACCGTCTACGAGACATGCTTATGCTTTGAAGTGGAACCTGTTCGTCGAGAAGACCCCCGAAGATGCCCGATTGCGGTCGTGCTGTCCTTTCTGCAGCAAGGGCTGGAGCGAAGGCTGTCTCCCTCCACCTTCAAAGTCCAGGTTGCTGCTATTGCTGCGTACCATGACCCCGTGAATGGGAAGTCTTTGGGTAAGCATGACCTCATCGTCAGGTTCCTTAGAGGGGCCAGGAGGTTAAATCCATCCCGGCCCCCCTGTATGCCCTCTTGGGACCTGTCTCTAGTGCTTAAATCACTACAGCAGGGCCCATTCGAGCCTTTGCATTCAGTTGAGCTAAAGTTTCTTTCATTGAAAACTCTGCTCCTGCTTGCACTGGCCTCCATCAAGAGGGTAGGGGACCTGTATGCATTTTCGGTCGATGATTCGTGCCTAGAGTTCGGGCCGGCTGACTCCCAGGTAAACCTGAGGCCCTGGCCTGGCTACGTGCCCAAGGTTCCCACTACACCCTTCAAAGACCAAGTGGTGAACCTGCAAGCGCTGCCCCTGGAGGAGGCAGACCCAGCCCTGGCTTTGCTTTGTCCCGTCCGAGCATTAAGGTGCTACGTAGACCGGACACAAAGCTTCAGGACCTAAGACCAGCTCTTTGTCTGTTACGGAGGCCGGCAGAAGGGGAGTGCCATCTCTAAGCTGAGGATGGCCCACTGGATTGTGGATGCCATAACCCTGGCTTATCAGGCTCAGGATGTGCCCTGCCAGTTCAGGTTGCGAGCTCACTCAACTAGAAGTGTTGCATCCTCCTGGGCGCTGGCTCGTGGTGCCTCACTGACAGATATTTGTAGAGCTGCGGGCTTGGCGACCCCTAACATGTTCGCTGGATGCAATAATTGCATGCCAATGTGCATTGGCTCGTTTAGTTTACACTCGAAGTAGATTGGTCTTTTGAAGCAATATCCCATATTTGTTGGTCACCGACGTGACGTCTCCGTTCCCTCCTTCAGGGAACGAGGGTTACCATACGTTACCGAAACGTTTCTTGAGGACCAAGAATGTTTTCTGAAGGATCATGTGACACTGAAGACTGAAAAATGGAATGAAAAACCAAATTCAGCTTTGCTGTCAGAGCAATTAATAATTTTTTGTTAAATATGACACATTGAAAAAATCCATTTTAAATTGTAATTATTCACTTTTTTTTTTAAATCAAATAAATGTAGCCTTGGTTAAAATAATAGACCCCAAACATTTAAACTTGATTTTATATATAATGGATGAGTATGGATCAAATTTATAATTCTATTTTTGTTGTCCATGGATGAAAGTCAGTCATACATGTTGGAAACAACATGAAATTGAGTAAATTATGATACAGAATTTATTTATTTTTCCGTGAGCTAATACTTTAACAATTTATTGTGTTGTCTGTGTGCCATTTGACAGTGAGCAAAAAACCCTAAAGCAGAGAAGACAGATATTACAGCAGTGACCCTGGCCTTTTATCAGCCTCGCTGTACCATAGCCTTTAATAAGACTTTATAGATCGCAGTGATAGGCAGGTGTGTGGAAGGAGTTTATGGATCCGCTGATGAACAATATCGCCCAACTCTCATCCTTCTATCACTGTGGGCCCATACTAAATTAATGCTTTTCTCTCTGTTCAGTAGGCATTATTGCCCGAGGCTTCCCACAAACACTGCTGTGATTCTTGGTGATATGTTTTCATGATGAATTGTAGAGTGGCCGCATCTAGGAGAACGCTGTTTGTCCCAATGTCAAAGATGTGCCTCTGCTTGGAACATTTATTTTTGTGAGGACAGCTGTTGCAGCAGGTTCCCTACAGCACTCTGCGGTGCCAACCACCTTGGCATCCCTTAAAAAATGATGTAGATAAAAGGGCTGCATTTGAGGCCATGTCTCAGAGCACACAACATATTGTCAGCCCTGAATAAACAAAAAAGGCTCAGAATAGATCACAACAAGCTGTGCTTTTACTGCTGCCCATCTGCTGTAATTTTTAGTGATACAATCAAATAATCCTTCTCTAAACATTATTATGTTTCGTTTTAAGTTTAATTGCTACGTTAAGACATCAAGAGAGTGACTCATATTTTCTTTTATTTTTTTATTTTTTTCTTAGTTAAATTTCAAAGATGATGAAAGTCTATGAACTCCTTGTCTAAGTCATTTAGAGCAATTTTCTGTTTTCTTGAGAAGTTTTTCAGTGCTCAAAGAAATTGGTTTTATCTTTAGCTCTCCTGAATTTTCCTTGAGACATTTTCTATGAATATAATTCAGTTGGTGTTCATGTAACTATTATCCAACATAAAATGAACATGGAATGAAAAGTGTCTTCTTTTGAATAATTAAAATATTTTGAAGCTTAATCAGCATTTTATTTATTCATTAATAAATAATTATATTTATTTATTAATCGTTATTTTATTTTATTTTATTGTTTTGAGCCAGTTCATTCTAATTACACCCTTTTCAGTATGTTCAAATGTTTATGGTCAGTGTCAGTAAGATTTTTTCCATAAGATTTCTGGAATAGATTACTATTACTCAGCAATTGAAAGTGACAATAACTTTGTCAACATTTCAATATTGATATTAAGAATGCATATTTAGTAAGCATCAAATAAGCATATAAGAATGATTTAAGATGGATCGTTTGACTAGAAGACTAGAATAATGGCTGGAATTTTTTTTTTCTTTGAATACATTTATTTTTAAAATATATAAAATAGAATTTCAGAATTCTGATTAAGTTGTAGTAGTATTTCACAATGTTACTATTTTTACTGTATTTCTGA